>NW_016107686.1:2108227-2211999 GCF_001604975.1 Cebus imitator | reverse complement strand
AAAAAAAAAAAAAAAGTTTTTGTCTTTATAAAGGGATACTACTATAAGCCGTGACAGTTAGTCTTTTTAACATCAACTACCATACCTAAACATTGAAACAGAAAAATATCCACATTATTCAAAAACACATCCAAAGAATGATTTTTTAAAAAATACCCATTATTATTAAAAAAAATAGAAGTTTAACACACAAACATGTCAGCTCTGCCAGGTGATGTGGAGAAACCCTCAAAACTGTTCTTCAATTTCAAATCAAACTATTATCTGAAGTATTTTTAATAGCTCCAGTTTGCAAAGAGGCAAATGTTGCTTTATGGAATATATGTCATTGAGCAAAAGACTAATAAAGGAAAAAGTACAGCTAACAGATCCTGCAAGTCCCCTACTGGTAATCTCCAATAAAACTAAAACAAAGGCCGGGGTGGTGGCTCATGCCTGTATTCCCACCACTTTGGGAGGCCAAGGCAGGCAGATCACTTGAGCCCAAGAGTTCAAGACCAGTCTGGGTAAAATGGTAAAATCCCATCTCTCCCAAAAATACAAAAAAAAAAAAGAAAGCCAGGTGTGATGGTGCACACTTGTGGTCCTAGCTACCCAGGAGGCTGAGGTGGGAGATCGCTAGAGCCCGCGAGACAGAGGCTGCAGTAAAATGAGATCACACTGTGCACTCCAGCTGGGCAAAAGAGTGAGAACCCTGTCTCACAAAAGAAAGAAATTAAAATAAAGAGTTACCTCTATTGTAGGAAGACAGACTACCTCCCGCTGGGGAAGCTGAGTAGTTTCATGATAGGGTGGTATCTCTGCCAAGCCTTGAAAAAGCGGCAGGGTCTGTACATGCAGGTGTGATAAGAAAATTCCAAATGCAGAGAAAAGACCACAGGCACCATGGAGAAAGAGGAATATATGTAAAAGTATACCTGACAGACAGCATATTAGCATTTAGGAGTAGAGAGTATAGTATTTGATGTGCCAAGCAGAGGTTAGGAATTTAGGAAGTGACAGCCATTAATGATCACCAGCAGTCTTTTCTAGGATTTCTCTCAATTTCATAGATACTCTTCTCTAGATACAAGCTACATCTCTCTCTCACTATAGAATTCCAGAACTCAAGAATTTGAGGCACAAGTATCTCTGAAGGCAAAGAATAAAATAAGTTTTGAAATAGGAAAACTATTTGAAACTCATAATAAATAATCAGACCCACCTAGAATGACTCCCTTAGAGACAGAAAACCAGGGATTGACTCTCTTGAAAGGCTGAACCAAAAGTAATCAGAACTTGTTGCACCAGGCACAGATGTTCATGGAAATGAAGCATCAAGATGAAAACAAGATTAAAGTGAAACTTAACATCACCCTCATGCCTTTCCTACTTGGTTTCAAGATGCTAACAATCAGACTCCTTCTCTGGCATAATACTGGAATGTTCTTCTCTGATTTCTCCTAATGAAAACTCCTACTGAGACTTACATTGGGAGTCCCAATTGGATGACACGTCCCATGCAAAATTATAAAAAAGTCCTTAATTATAGAGCATCACCCAAATAAAATATAAAGGCAGAGCCAAAGAATACCCACATTTAAGGAAAGCCAACATGAAAGAAAAAGCTCGGAGGAAACAAAGACATTGTCAAAATAACTACAATAGATATCCTAAGAGAAATAAAAGATCTTGCATCTTAAACATGAATAGGAAGCTTTCCAAAGAAATACACTAAGACTTCTTGAAATTCTACAAGACCATAGAAGTTGCCAATATCATACAATAATTGGGAGATCAAGTTAAGGCACTCTCATAGAAAGTGAAAGACAGGAGAACATATAAACAAAAAAAGGCAAAAGATAAAACTAGAAGATCAGTCCCAGCAGTCCAGCATCCAAATAATAGGAGTTTCCAAAGGAGAAAACATTTAACAAAAGGGATGAAATTATGAAAGAAACATAAGAGGGCACTAAGTGCCTTGCATGGTAAGTGAAAAACCCAAAACAAGTTATATCATCTTGAAATTAAAAACATTAGGCATAAAAAGATCAGAAAGACTTCCAAAAGGAAATATGATAATCAGGTTTTAAACAAAAGAGAAATCTAAATGGAACTAGACTTAGTGGCGGTACTTGAAGCTAGAAAACAATGCCTTTAAATTCTGCACTAAAATATTCCCAGCCTAGAATTCTATAACCAAAACTATCAAACCAGTGTGGAGGTAAAACAAAAATATTTTCAGATGTGTAGGGCTTCCTCAGGTTTTGGATTATTAAAATGACGGCTTAAACCAAGAAAGAACAGCACATGGGACCCAGGAAACAGGAGGTCTAAATAAAAAGAGAGCCAAGGAAATCCCTAAAAGTATATATTGGAGCAGGAAGACAGCACCAGATAAGATGTCTCCCAAAAACCCAACTGAAACTTGATGTGCTATGTTTTAAATCTTTTGAGAGGAACTCTACAGCTCTGGCCCAGAGCACAGGAATAAATTAGTAGTACATGGAAAGCTATGTAAAAGAAAAATGCTATTAACTGCAGGAAAATTAAAAAAAATGCCAACAGAATAAATGTAATCATAATTTACTTCACAATCTGGCTGTAAACAATAGAGAGTCATAAATGTAAACCCTGAATATTGACTTAACCAAAAATTATTATATAAATATACTAGGAAGATGGGAGAAGGAGAATTTTACATGCCTGTTGTTGAGAAGGGTGTGGTAAGAAAGCTAAATCATCTTCCCTCATGGGAAGTCAATACATAACACATCTTAAAACTGGCATAGTAAAAGTAAATACTGTAGCATGCAAAGGTCTTTTTAGAAATAGAGAGGTAACATAAAAATTAAACACGGCTGCAAGAACAGAGGACTGCAGGTTTTAAGACAGGGGTAGAGAAGACTAATGTTTTTTATTAGAGTTTTTGTTATTTGCTTTTAACTAGAGAAAATTATTAAATTTTTAAAAATTACCAAAAAAGCAATGTAATTAACTGCCAAACTTTTCACTCACCCTGGCAGTAATTGTTCCGTGCTTTTCTCCTCTGTTGTTTATCATCCGAATCCCAGCCGACTGAAACATCTCCTTCATTTGAATAGGGGTAGCAGTGGTGGCAAAATCTACATCCTGAGGCTTTACTCCATTTAATAAATCCCTCACTGCTCCTCCTGCTATTCTTAATTCATGATTCTCTTTGACAAATAATTCTGAAATGAGAGAAAAAAGATCTTTATTCAAAAGATCTTTATTTCAATGTTTATTTTGAGAACCACAAAAGTACAAGGCTTTTCCATCTAGTTAGAACAGCAGAGATTCAGTTAACTGAGGTTTTTCATATGAAAAATGAGAACAAGGCCCGAAGAAGTAAAAAGACTTGCTTGCAGGAGAATGTCTCTGAGGACCACAGGAAACAAGGAACTTTTACAGAGTTTTTCTTTGCTTATTCAGAAGATAATTCAGAATTCCAAGATGCCTCAAAAGTGATCAATATAAATTTGAACTACTACTAAAGCCTAAAGCAGGCCAGGTGCAGTGGCTCACAATACTTTGGGAAGCTGAGGCGAAAGGACCACTTGAGCCCAGGAGATCAAGACCAGCCTGAGCAAACAGCGAGACCCTGTCTCTACAAAAAATAAGAAGAGCCAGGTTCAGTGGTGCACACTAGTGGCAGCAGTCCCAGCTACTTGGGAGGCTGAGGTGGGAGAATGGCTTGAGCCCAGGAGTTCAAGACTGCAGAAAGCTAAGATCGTGCCACTATACTTCCACCTGGGTGACAGAGCAAGACCTTATCTCAAAAAAAAAAAAAATATGTAAATCAAACAATTCTGCTTTTTTCCCCAGTTATGTGCATATTTTAGAAACGGCAACATGTTCTTTTATTTCTCTGTTCCCAGATAGATGCGGAGGCAGAATATTCATGCATGAAACTATGGAACTATCAGACAACATTGGTCTATCATACCACTTATGATAAATGTTTATAAATAAGAATCCTTCAAAAATTATTCTAAAATCAACTCCTATCTGTGCTCTAGGTAGAACCATTTGAACACTGGAACGACTGACTATAAGCAACTACATAGCTGGCTCCTCTACGTGTAACGGAGAAGACAAAGTCCACTATGAGTTTATCTATATGCCCAAAGGACACCATATGCAACCTAGTGAAAATGACATCCAGGAGCTGGCCTCCCACAAAATTAGATGCTGGGGTTCTGTGGAACAGAAACAATTTCACAGAAAATCAGTATCAGACAAGCCCATTCTGTGACCATGATGGATCATCAAGACAACTCTGTAATCACCTAAACATATACAATACATGAACACTGTCCATGATACACCCTACAATAGTTGATAAGAGTGATTCTGTCTTACCAATTAGTTTTAGTCTCACACTGTACTCAACTTCTAGGAAAGCATTATTAAGACACCAATCACAGAATTACTTCTGCTTTCTGAGAGCATCTAACCCACTGCAAAGCTCTACTACCTTAAACCCTCTCCAAAAGGACCCAATACAAGCCCAACTCCTGTAAGAAATCCTTTCTACAGTCCTCTTACTGAGTATACATATGCTACTCCTCACTCAGCATGTTGCTCCTCACTGCCAAGACTAACAACCCAACTTGTCTCCCTGTTGGCCTTTGGCTAGAGGACAGTGACATGAGCATTCACCTAAATTCATCATACATCAGAATTCTGACACCCCTAATCACAACTAAAAACATAATCCTCCATCCCTACCTCAACGTCTCTGTCCTGTCCACACTCCTCTTCTACCTACTCTTCCCAAATCTTTCAGTCTCACTCTCTGTAGGCTCCTTAAAATGCTTAAAAATAACAAATGCTCCCTCCCTCTACCCTCTGGCCTTAATTAAGGATATCTTTTCCACGAGCTTTCCCCAAGGCGAAGTGTTCATATTCCCTTAATGCCACATTTTCCATCAAGGCTCACTTCCAGAACCACATCACCTCCCTTAAATCCAGCCTCCACCATCCAGACTTAGGGATCTAAAACACCAGGTTAATTATGCTATGTATTAACTGCTCCTAACAACTACTCACAACACGGTACCCAAACTCCTCAGTGCTATATCCAAAGGCTTCCATAATAACATATTTGTCTCACCTCTTGCTAAACCCTGTATCACACTTTGCACCAAACTGTCCCTGTAGCTTTCCTCCATAATTATGCTTGTGTGAGTAACTTTAGTGAAACACCTCCCTAACTTACTCATCTAGTTCAGTGGCTGGCTGTGACACTTCTTGGCCCATAACCCACACTAAGACACTCACATAGCAGTCACTGAAACTTGTATGGCTACCATGCAATCTATTCTATTCTCTCGTCTCTTTTTTTTAAATACTGGTCATAACCACTAAATTGACTTTATGGCCCACTAAGGGGTAACTACCCAGTTGGAAAACACTGATCTAGCTCACTCTTACTTATCTGCTGTGATTCACTTTAATAAGCCTCTCCTGAAGGTGAGGTTAAGTGAATTTCTTCTAAGCTACTAGTATAGCACATCTTTATACATACCAATTATGTTAAAATTACCTGTTTTATGTCTTTGTCTCCCCACTTGTCAAGGGGAGACTATCTTATTCATCATTATACCAATTTGGCTCATAATTAAACTGAATTGTGATATTCTAGCTATAAAAAAAAAAAAAGACTAGACTGGAAAGTATTGGGTTTTTTTCTTTTTTTAGGTTTTCTTCCTTCAAATTAAAATAGTATCAAGTAGCTGTTCTGAAATTCAAGCAAATAAAGGGCAAGTTTTATGTTCATTTGAACCCACTTAAAATAGGATGAAGAAGGTCAAGGCTGAATTTATATAGATAACTACTGTTTTAAGATTCTACTGCTGTCTTTACTAAAATAAAATGCTAAGTTCAATGTTACTTGGTAACTTAATTACATTACAAAGAGATCCAGAACTCCAAGTAATATATTCACCATTTTGATTAGCCTTATTTTATTAAACCACTCTGAAAAACTTACCATTCAGGATTTTTAAAATAACATTTCATACACCTGAGAAAGACATATCAAGGCATATTTATCTGTCTCTATGAAAGAGTAGTCATAAAAACTATAAGAAAAGCAAAATTTCACATTGGCCTAAAACAGCAGGTACTATGAAGCTAAAAGATTTCTTTATTCCTCTGTTACTGTTATCTTCAATCTTACAGAAATAGGAATGCAGTCAACATTTCAAAAGACTATGCAAGATACATTCATTGAAATAATTCAGTGAAAATAACACCTAAGGCAACTAAATTTAACTGTAAACTCAAGCCTAAAAGTCAAGAAATGCAGAATCTCATCATTCCCAAACTGTTTATTTGCTCCAAAAGCCACATCTGATAGTAATTGTTATTCTTCTCAACAATTCAAAAGACCATATATTGATGTGTCAGAAAACTTTTATAATTGTCACCTCTTTTTAATGTTAACTTTCAATTTTCATGAACTTGCTCCCTTTACAACTCTGAATTTTGACAACTGGATGCTAGGGTAGGGTAGGGGGCAGTGAGTGGGAGCTATGAGTGGGAAGTCATGGCATGACCATTACTACAGGAAAACAGACCATCTGTTTTAAGAGCTCCGGACTTCAAGAGAGTGATCAGTTGTTTCTATTACGCTAAACTTTAATATGATGGCTTTCTGACATAACACTGACTGGCTATCATGAGTCATGGACAATAGCCAAGGGACCAAAGAAGTCCCTGCTCATCTACTAGTGCTATTAATTCAAGCAAAAATCATCTACATTGGGAACTTCAGCCTCATCTCTAGGACAAAAAACTTATTTTTTGAAAGACGGTCTCACTCTGTCATCCAGGCTGGAGTACAGTGACGACATCACAGCTCACTGTGCAGTCTTAACCCCGAGTGCAAGGAACCCCCTGCGTCAGCCTCCTGAGTAGCTGGGACTACAGGTGTGCATCACCGTAACTGGCTAAATTGTTTATTATTATTATTATTTGTAGAAATGGGATCTCACTATGTTGCTCAGGCTGGTGGCCTCAAGCAATCTTCCACCTTGGCCTCCCAAAGTGCTGGAATTTTAGGCACGAGATACCGCAGCCAGCTGAGAAATAATAATATATGCCACTAGTATATGATTGTACTGAAGCAAAAAGATAAATAAAATAACCTGGCAAATTATAAAACCCTTATGATATGACAATAATACACTATTCTAGCCTCTCATATTCTTGCAAACTGCAAACTAATTTTACACATGGCAAAGCAGCTATTAAGATTTGAGAATTGCTACAGTAAGATTTAAACTCCAAGTATGGCTATACAGCAGCCATCACAAAGGCTGTGTGTTTTTGTATGTTTTGTTTTTATACAGAACATTACATTTTACCAGGGCACCCAAGTCTCTGATATTCTAACTTGTTGATGATTGCACTAAAAGATTCCATTCTTGCCATTTCTCCAGCAGCCTAGGAAAAGTCAGCTTTAGAATATATCCATGCTCATTTGCCAGGCCTCGAAGGACAGGACTCTGGAAGCAACACTACCTCTACCTTACCATACCATTTACTCTGTTACTTCCTTAGGATCTCATTTCTCAGGATGGAGAAAATCCAGTTATTTCTAATCCAGGATTAAAAATCCAGTTATTTCTAATCCAGGATTAAAAAGTTAAACACAATTGTTAAAATGATGTTCAAGAAACTATAGTAATCAACATCTACAACCGTATTTCCAAAAAATGCTTTTCTTTTCTTTCTTCTAAGAGGCCTCTTGCAACTTGAAAAATTTGGGGTGGTGAATGGCATACACAGGAAGAAAAAACCTCCAACTCAATCCAAGATCAGAGCTTCAAAATCTGCACTATTCAAACAGTAGCCACGTGTGCTTACCAAGCACTTAAAGTGTGGTAAGTCTGAATTCAAACGTGCTGTATGTGTTAAATGCACATAGATTTCAAAGACTTCCAAATATGAAATATCTCATTAATAATTTTGTTTTTGAGACACAGTCTGTGTCACCCAGGTTGGAGTGCAATGGCACAATCTCGGCTCACTGCAGCCCCCACCTCCCAGGTTCAAGTGATCCTCCCACCTCAGCCTCCCTAGCAGCAGGAACTACAGACACATACCACTATGCCTGCCTATTTTTTTGTATTTTTAGTAGAGATGGGGTTTCACTGTGTTGTCCAGGCTGGTCTTGAACCTCTGGGCTCAAGCAATCCACCCACCTCCGCCACTCAAAATGCTGGAATCACAGGCCTGAGTCACTGCGACCAGCCTCCCAAAGTGCTAGGATTACAGGTGGGAGCCACTGTGCCTGGCCTCAATAACAATTTTTAGGCAAAGTTTATACTGATAGTATCTTAGATATATTGGATTAAAATAGATGTACTAAAAATAATTATTAAAATTTATTTCACCATTTCATCTTTTTAATGTGGTTAATAGAAAAGTTTATATTACATATGGGCTCATAAATTTCTATTGAACAGTGAGTTTTTAGCAATTTTCACTCTTTCCAATTAAAAAAGAGTGAAGCATCAGCATAACCAAACCTGCATTTAAGCCCTCTACTTAAAGTCTACCTAAAACAACCTAAAAGAATCAACATGTCTGGGCCGTTTATCTCTGGCATGTACCTAAAAGGCCATCATCTAATTTCAAGAATGAGAAAGCACCTTTGGGACTAAGCTAATACAAGGTGAGTCATATTAAAGTAATGATTCTTCTACCTTCTGTGCGTCAGAATTAACCTGTGGTGTTTTCATTAAAAATATAGATGGTCATCCCATCCAGAGATTCCAATTCAGCAGGCTGCAGGTAGAACCCCAGCATGTGTGTTTTAAAAGCTCTCCAGTGCTGTTTAGGTCATATTTCTACATGTAATACATAATATATTTATGAAAGTGCTACTAAAATTCCCACAAGCTTTGTAATACTATTGTGTGGCTGCTTTTGCAACATCAAATAACATTAAGGACCAATACTGATGAAACTGGCAACAGCAAGAAGCTACTGGAGTCAAGCACTTAGCTAAAGCCATTTCCTGTGCTCCTTCCAGACAGGTTTTGCAAAGTGCACAATGGAGGTAACTCCTATATCCTTCTTCCTTTGGTTCTCATGGAAAGCATTTATACTTAGAAAGGAAACAGCTTAGTGGTTACAAGCTAAACTCTGAAATCAGACTGCACAAGTTCGAAATCCAGCTCTCTTGTTATTAGTTACAGAAACATAAGCAAAGCACTTCCCAAGCCTAAGAATCTTTCCTTTTCCACCTAACAAGTCAAAATATACCTACTCATTTAGTTAGTAGGACCAGTCCTGTAATGTATGGAAAGTACTTAGCATACAGAAAAGCCAAGCTTTTTATTGCAGTCAACTTCTTGCCTTTTCCAGTGATTTGGCTATATTGGTGGATCACCCATATGCAAGCCTTTCATTTTTCTTTTAATATTTCTTTGCTTTTCTTTTGAGACAGGGTCTCACTCTGCTTCCCATGATAGAGTGGCATAATCATAGTTCACTGCAGCCTCAAATTCCAGGGCTCAAATAATCCTCCTACCTTGGCATCCCTAAGAGATTACAGGCTGGGAACACCCAGACAAGCCTTCCTTCCAACAATGAAAACATGTAGGCTGGGCACCATGGCTCACACCTGGTGGTAATCCCAGCACGTTAAAAGGCCAAGGATTGAGCCCAGGAGTTTCAGACCAGCCTGAGCAACACAGTGAGACTCTGTTTTTTTGTTTGTTTGTTTGTTTTAATAAAAATAATTAAAACAACAACAAAAATATCCAAATGCTACCTAAAAAGTTAGCCCTTGGCTGGGCACAGTGGCTCACACTTGTAATCCTAGCACTTCTGGAGGCTGAGGCAGGTGGATCAGGAGATAGAGACCATCCTGGCTAATACGGTGAAACCTCCTCTCTACTGAAAATACGAACAATTAGCCAGGCATGATGGCACGTCCCTGTAGTCCCAGCTACTTGGGAGGCTGAGGGAGGAGAATCACTTGAACTGGGAGGCAGAGGGTGCAGTGAGCCGAGACTGCACCACTATACTCCAGCCTGGGTGACAGAGCTAGACTCCGTCTGAAGAAAAAAAAAAGGACCAAAAAAACGTTAATCCTCTACTTCTCCATGTATACAGGTTTCCAAATCAAATCAAGTAAAGGTATCCTAATCTCTCACCTGTCAGACTCTTCAATCCTTCTGTGAAAAGCGACTGGAATTCTGGAGACTGCAACTTCATTGTAAATAGATACTGCTTCAGAAGGCACAGCCTACTCCACCTACAGCTCAGTACTGGCTTGTGCCAACGATACAAGCACCTCAGCATCTGGAGAGGCAGTCACCAACTATACATCTACAAGGCAAACACAAAGACACACCAATGAAATTTCAAAGTGAAGGAAAATAAAGGGACACATTGCAACTTTATCAACACAGAAATTCACCTCTGGTTCAGATGAAAAACTGAAAAAGGTGTCAGTCTGAGGGATCATTAAGACTAGATCTATGTATCTACCTGGTTTTGTTCTCCATAAGCACTTGCTGTGGCAGGCCAGGTCTCACTAAGGCAGGCCTCCATCACAACTGTTTCAGGACTGACTGACTGGCTGAGTAAATCGAAAGCTGAAAGAGCCAGTCAGTTCCCTTAAACAAAGGCTGGAAGGTAACAAAAGCCCAACCAAGAGTTTTGCCTAAGCCTTTCCTGAGACTTGAAGCATGATAACCAAGGAATTTTTTTTTTTTTTTTTTTTTTTTGAGATGGGGTCTGGCTCTGTCACCCAGGCTGGACTGCAGTGGCACGATCTCAGCTCACTGCAACCTCCGCCTCCCGGGTTCAAGCTATTCTTCTGCCTCAGCCTCCCCAGTAGTGGGGATTACAGGTGCAGGCCACCACACCTGGCTGATTTTTTTTATAGTTTTTTGGTAGAGACCGAGTTTCACCATGTTGGCCAGGCTAATCTGTATCTCCTGACCTCAAGTGATCTACCCGCCTCAGCCTCCCAAAGTGCTGAGATTACAGGTGTGAACCACGGCCCCTGGCCACAAAGGAACTCTTAACAGGACCCATTTAGTATTAAACAAGTCTTACTGGGGGTCTGACAAAGCTCTCCAGGCCTCCACAAACAAGTTTACTGGGGGTCTGAGGGAACTCCCCAAACCTTCATGTTTAACAGGAGAGAAGATAAGTGTAATCACCCTAGCACCTGGACCCATTTAGATTAAGTAAATTTACTGAGGCTCCAGAGGAAGGTCTTCAGGATTCAGATCTTAGTTACAGATCTAAAGTCAATCACTTAAGTCTCTAGATGAATGCACACTTACACGTAAACATATAGCTTAGAAGGTATATAGGCTCTGGAAAACTTTTTAATTGATCCAGTCTGGTGATATTTTCCAGGCCTTCTCTCTGTACAGAGGTACAGAAGTAAACTCCCTTCTTTTCCAGTTTATCTGCATCTAGTTATTGGGCGGCGAGAATAAGCAGCCGACCCTTGGTTTGGTCCAGGAGCACTTCACTCGCAAGCCACATAGTACTGTGATGACACTCTCCCCAGACCAGGGCTTCAGTGTGTGAGGGGTGCGGGGTTCTAGAAACTCTATCCAGTAGACCAGCAACAACTGGTCTGCAGAACTCGTCAGTCACAGGTGGGTATCACCCTATTTACGCACCTGCACTCGAGAATTCCTAACTCTGGGATAGCTCCTAGGAAGTGTACTTTGATGAATTAGCTTAGCTGCCCCCATTTTCCTCATTCTTTTCCTGCCATCTTGCAATCTCCTCAGATTGCCAGCACACCCCTGCCTTCCCTTCTCCATATCACCCTCGTTCTCCCCGTACGGGGAGGCGGCAGCAGCTCTCGAGAAACCCCAGTGTAAACTTCCAGAGAAAAGCCATTCCATTCCGCGGAAGCGGGATGGAGGTGCGGCGCTTCCCAGCAGGCCAAGTGGGATAGAAAGAGCGACTCAGTTTCCTTGCACCTCCGCCTCAACTTAGGAAAACGCGCTGGGAACCCTGGCCCTGAAAAGGCGCGTCCGGCCCCGGAAGCCAGCGCTGGCGACAAGGCCCAGTGAGAAAGCGCCTCAGGGCCGCCCGCGCTGAGGAGAAAATGCCGAAGGAAACCAGGGAATCCGCCCCTGCGGTCGGCAGAGACATGACCTCCGGGTCAAGGCTCTTTTGCCCAGTGTTGAGGAGGCCTCTCGCCACGTCCCGCTCCCGCCTTCCTCGAGGACCCGAGGCGCGGCACACCCGGCAGGCAGCGGGAGAGAATCCTTGGTGCGACCGACGCTGTCCTTCCGAGCACTACACGCCTGCTTACCGGCCCCGTTGCTGCCGCCGCCGTCGTCACCGCCACGCGCACTTCCGGGATGGTGAACGCGGTGACGTCACCGGCGCACATCGGTTGGCAGCGAATAGGAAGTCGCGGCGGGGAGTGGGCGGGACGCGGCGGGGGCGATCCGAAGGGCTTCACGCTCCCCTCGCCCTTCTCCACCAGGCAGCGAAGGTCAGAACCGGTTTTCTCCGCCCCGCCGAGGCACACCTGGGCGAAGCGGAGCCCTCGGGGGCCTGGAGGAAACCCGCGCGCGTTTGTTTAATCATGCGCCTCTCAGCGCACCTCTGGTTGGCCCTGAGCTAGTCAGACGCCCGTCTGCATGGCACGCCTGTGCCATCTGGGACAACTGGCAGGTAGCTGTCTTCCTTTGCAAAACGAGACTGTTAACAAAACCTTCCCCAGGACATTGCCAGGAGTCAATGTCGAGTTCCTTCCCGGAACCGACGGAATTCGGCAAATGTTAACTTATTCTTGCTTGACTATTCTGTACTCTAATCTCTGCATAGGGTCAAGTCCACAGTTGACAGTCACACGCATTCTAAATGTAAGCCCTCTGGTCCTATGAAATTACTGGGCATATTTTATTTTCTTACCTGGTTTGTGTAACCATTGGCCTCCTTGGCCTGGAGGCTTTGCAGCTGTAAAGTGGGGAACTTAGATTTGATTCAGTTCATTAATTTTTTTTTAGAGAAGGGAAGAGCAAAGAGAGTGGCAAAGGAGTGGGAATACAGCCATTAAGCCCTTAAAGTAGGAAAATGTGTAGTCTTTTAAGTATAACTATACATCACTTAGCTTTCCCCCAAATTTTCCTAGAAAAATGCATGTGCCTGTTACTTCTGTTCTTTTGCCCTCCCCACACACCTACCTGTTCTTCCCAAACTTTTCAGCCCCACTCTCTGTAGACACTCTATAATGTAAAAAGTAAAATGTCCAATTACCACAGCTTTTCAGGGTGTGGAGTATCCTGCATTTAGAAGCACAGGACTCGCTTTCCAAATTGACATTCAGAGATTTAATCCAGTGGCTTAACAGAGCAAGGAAAGCCCCAAATCACCCTTTCAGGCTTATCTCCTATTTCTCACCACCATGACTCTAGACAAACTGGACCAAAGCCTTCGTTGCTGTACCCAACTAGAATAGTTTCTCCAAGTCACCATCTATGAAGGCAACGCTAATTACAACTGTCATGATAACATATTTCGTGCCATTTACCGTGCTGGACACCCTCAAATAACCAATTTCTGTCCATGTAAATATATAGTTTGTATATACATGTGTATACACAGTTGTCCTTCCGTATACATGGGGAAATGGTTTCAGAAAGCCACCCCAACCAATGTTCAAGTTCTTTATATAAAATGGCATAGTATTTGCACATAGCCTATCCACATTGACTAGTATACTTTAATTTCTAGATTACTTATAATACCTTGATATAATGTAAATGCTATGTAAACAGTCGTTATGCTATATTGCTTCTTTGTATTTTTAAATTGCTATTTATTTTATTTATTTATTTTTGATATGGAATTTCATCACTCTGTCGCCCTGACTGGAGTGCAGTGGCACCATCTGGGCTCATTGCAGCCTCTGCCTCAGCCTTTCAAGTAGCTGGGATTGCAGGCACCCACCACTACACCCACCTAATCTTTGTATTTTTAGTAGAGATGGGGTTTCACCACGTTGGCCAGGCTAATCTCAAACTGCTGACCTCAGGTCCACCCACCTTTGCCTCCCAAAGTGCTAGGATTACAGACGTGAGCCACAGTGCCTAGTCTTACTTAACATTTTTGATCTGTAGTGGTTGAATCCACTGATGCAAAACCCATGGCTATGGAAGGTCAACTGGAGAGAGAGAGAGAAGAAAGGGAGAGAATTCCTACTATACTGGCTAAGAAAATGAAATAAAAATAGGGATATTACTACAGATCATATAGACATTAGCAGAAGATATTATGAATAATTTCATGCCAATTAATTTGACAATGTAGATGAAATGCACCAATTCTATAAAAAAGACAATTTGTCATAACTGAAATAGGGTAAAATTTAAAAATTGGAATAGCTCTTCATTTTTAAAGAAATTGAATGTTGTTCAACAGACTTCCCACAAAAGTAATTCCAGGCCCAGGTGGGTTTCAATGATCAAATTTATCAAACACATAAGGAAGAATGAACTCCAATCTTGTGCAAAATTTGCTTAAAAAATAGAAGAGGAAACAGTTTTCCCCTTATTCTGAGACCACTGTAACCCAAATAACATAACATCAACACTACAAAAAAATTAATGTACAGCTTAATAGACTACGTGAACATAGAAACAAAAAAACTTTAATAAAATGTCAGCAAATTGAATCCATCAGTATATAGAAAGATAATACATCGTGACCAATTTGGGTTTATCCCAAATGCAAGGAATGCAAGGTGAATTTAATGATCTAAAAACCAATCAATGTAATTCACCATATTAACAGGCTGAAAAAGAAAAACTATCATCATCCCGATAAATGCAGAAAGACCACTTAAAATTCAATACCTACTCGTAAAAACTGCCAAAAAAATCTAGAAGAGACTTCCTCAATATGGTAAAGGGCATCCATGAAAAATCTATAGGCAATATCAGATTTTACGTTAATATATTGAACACGCTTACCCTCATATCAAGAACAAGGCAAGGATGCCCCATCTTACCACTTCTTTTTAACATTTGTCTATAGTTTATAAACATTAATAAAGCAAGAAAAAGATATGAAAAGTGTAACAATTCAGAAGGAAGTAAAATTGTCCCTATTTTCAGATGGCATGATGGTGGTTTACGCATAATTGACAAAACTACCAGAACTAACAAATTTAGGAAGGTCTCAGGATACCAGGTTAATATACATAAATCAATTCTGTTTTTATATACTAGCAGCAAAAATGTAGTATGTAAAAATATATATCATATTTGAAGAAGTGTAATAAGAGAAGCTATATAGTTAGCAACCAAACATATGTAAAGATATACAGCATCATCAATCACTAAGAGGCCAGATATGATAGCTCTTGCCTGTGATCCCAACACTTTGGGAGGTTAAAGTGGAAGGAATGCTTGAGCCCAGGTGTTTGAGATCAGCCTGGGAAATATAGTGAGATCCCTTCTCTGTATTTTTTTAATAGCCAGTGTTGGTGTTGTGTGCCTGTATTCCCAGTTACTCAGGAGGCTGAGGTGGGAGAAACATTTTGATCCCAGGAAGTTCAGGCTGTATTGAACTATGATTGCACCACTGCATTCCAGCCTAGACAACACAGTGAGACCTTGTCTAAAATAAAATAAAATGCAATATAATGTAAATATATATATTTTATATATATATATATATATAAAATAAAATCCCTAGTGAAATACAAATTACACAACTTTTTTTGTGAGAGGGAGTCTCACTCTGTCACCCAGGCTGGAGTGCCATAGTGTGGTCTCGGCTCACTGAAACTTCTGCCTTCCAGGTTCAAGCCATTCTCCTGCCTCAGCCTCCCAAGTAGCCAGGATTACAGGCACGTGCCACCACACTTGGCTAATTTTTCTATTTTTAGTAGAGACGAAGTTTCACTGTGTTGGCCAGGCTGGCCTCCAAGTCTTGACCTGGCGATCCACCCGCCTCAGCCTCCCAAAGTGCTGTGATTACAGGCGTGAGCCACCGCACCTGTCCGACAATGAGATACCTTTACATACCCATTAGAATGTCTAAAATTGAAACACCTAGAAATATCAAGTGCTGATGAGGAGGAAGAGCAACTGAGACTCTCATACACTGTGGGTGGCAATACAAACTGGTCCAGCCACTTTGGTAAACGGTTTAATGGTGTCTGGTAAAACTAGGTATACGTTTACCTTATGGCCCAGCAATTCTATCCCTGGATACTTACCTTAGAGAAATAAAAACTTATGTTCACACTAAAAAGTGTATATGAATGGTGTGCTCACTTTATTTATAATTATTCCAAACTAAAAGTAACCCAGATTTCTTTCAGCAGATGAATGGATAAGCAACCTGGAGTGTATCCATACAATGGAATGCTATTAAACAAGATGAAGGAACAAACTGCTGATACACACAGCAACACATCGGACTCTCAAGTGAAGAAAGCCACATTCAAGAGACTGCATGTAATAGACAGAATTCATATGACATCCAGAAAAGGCAAAATAGAGACAAAATATAGATCACTTCTTGCCATGGGATCAAGATGGGAGGAGGTATTTACTACAAAAGTGCATGAGAAAATTCTGAGAGGAGAAAAAAGTAATAGAATTGTTCTGTGTTTTGATTATAGTGGTGATTAAGTAACCGTGTGTTTGCCATAATGCGTAGAACAGTATTGTTTTAGCCCATTCTCACACTGCTGTAAAGCAACACTTGAGACTGGGCAATTTATAAAGAAAAGAGGCTGTACAGGAAGCATGGCTGGAGACGCCTCAGGAAACTTACAATCATGGTGGAAGGCGAAGGGGAAGTAGGCTCCTCTTAAATGGCCAGAGCAGGAAAAAGGGGTGATGGGGAGGTACTACACACTTTTAAACTACCAGATCTCACTACAACTTACTCACTATCAGGAGAACAACACCAATGGGGAAATCCCAGTGTTCACCATGATCCAGTCACTTCCCACCAGGCCCTACCTCCAACATTGGAGATTACCATTTGATGAGAGATTTGAACGGGGACACAGACCCAAACCACACCAAGTACATTGAAAAGATAAACGTTCCTGCTTGTAAATTATATCTCAATGAACCTTCCCCCCAAAGCAATCACACTTTTATATATTAGCAAAAAAAAAAGTGGAACATGAAACTTAATTCAAGTGTTGAAACATGTACATATGAAAGCAGGACTGAGAACTTTGAGGCCATTAAACTAAAGGGGGAAAGAACTCTGAACAGAATGCCCAGTTCAACCCTTAGGATACTGTGAGAACAACCAAAGCAATCTCAAATTCCTCTCCTCCATACCAGATACTTTCTATTATCTCTTAATATAGATCCACCCTAAGGGAAATAAAACTTTATCTGCAAAGGAACTGACATTTACTGCACAGAAATCCTACTGGAAATTTTCTCTTTCTATAGGGCATACCCAAAAGTAAATACCATAGACAGGGAGTTCTGCTAGCATCTGGCAAGTTTATACCATTCTATGGAAACACCACAGTCATGAATATTATTCTTCATTTAGAAGGCTACTCCTTATTAAATAAGTTCAGGAGGCCAGGAGTGGTGGCTTACACCTGTGATTCCAGCACTTTGGGAGGCTGAGACTGGCAGATCACTTGGGGCCAGGAGTTCAAGACCAGACTGGTCAACATGGTGGAATTCTGTTTCTACAAAAAAAGGAACAATAATACAAAAACAATCTGAGTAGCCTGGAATCCTAGCTACTTGGGAGGCTGAAACAAGAAAATCACTCGAACATGGGAGGCGGAGGTTTACAGTGAGCTGAGATCCCACCACTGCACTCTAGCCTGGGTGACAGAGTGAAACTCTGTCTCAAAAAAAAAATTTTTTTTCAGGAAAGTGAGATAAGAACAGCTTAGAAATATATACCAATGTTTTTTAGAAACATCAATGTTAGGTCTTAACTCTGGTTTGAGTGTCCTTCAGTGCTTACTATAGATGTCCTCAAGAGTTTAGCAATTTTCTCAGAGAGCTTCCATCTTTCTTCATAGTAAACCAGATCTTAGATCCTGTTCTTTGTACATCTAGTAGCCAAAATATGTCTCCTTAGTGTTCAGTTGTCTCTTGGTTTATCTAAGTTTTGACTGTGTTTCTGTGACACTGATTCATTCTGCACACTAGAGAGAGAAGCAATAGTACACATAGAGAAGTTGTGAACGTAACATTACCCCCAGTCACTTACGCATTCATTCATTCACCAAATGTTTCAGTGCTCACGATGTGCCAGTGGCAATGAGTAATATAGTAAGAATAAGGCTACCTACCAATTATATTTGGTTTAGAACAGTGCCAGGTATTTTATTTGGATTAACTTGTTTAATCTTCACCCAATTAGGTACTTTATAGAAAAGAAAAAAAACTGAAGCATAGAGAGGTTTATTTGTATAAGATCCTAGAGAAAGTAAGTGGCACAAACAGAATTTGAACCCAGACAATTCCGCCTCAAAACCAACGTTGAACACTGATAAGGCTAGAGAAGCAGGCAGGGACTAGAGCATGCAGTGCTGGGTGCTTCTCAGGATGACATTTGGATTTAACTTTAATGATAATAGCAAGACATTAAAGGTTTTTCAAAGCAGGAGTTTTGATAAACATATTTGTGCTTTCCTGCAATCAGGCAGGCTGCAGCATGAAAATGGGTTGGAGAGCCCAGGCTAGAGGCTGGGACAGTTGTGTCCAGGAGGGTGGGTCAGGACGTTGTCACAGCGGGTAATAGAAGTGCATGGATACCAGAGTCAAACTGAAAGGTGTGAGGATGGAGTGAGACATGAGGAAAAGAGGAAATCACTGAAGACCGCTGCATTCATTTCCTATGTCTGCTATGACAAATTAGGACCCACTTCGTGGCTTAAAACCACGTTAGTGTATCATCTTACAGTCCTGGAGATCAGAAGTCTAAAATGGGTCCACAGGGCTGCCTTACCACAACCTCCAAGCCTGTGCTTTACCAACTAGTAGATGAAAAGATAATAGGACTATCAAGAAAAATGATGTCAAAAAGAATTGATGGCTCAACTTAGCATTAACTGCATCCGCCTCAATGCTGAATACTTTCTCTGTTTCCCACCCCCACTTTCTAGGTTTTAGACAAGTAGTTCAATTTCATTTTTTCCTTTTATATTTTTGTTTTACTTCTTTTTTTTTTTTTTTTAAGATGGAGTCTCATTCTGTTGCCCAGGCTGGAGTGCAGTGATGCAATCTCAGCTCACTGCAACCTCCACCTCCTGGGTTAAATCATTTCTCCTGCATCAGCCTCCAAAGTAGCTAGGATTACAGGCGCCCACCACCAGGCCCTTGTAATATTTGTATTTTTAGTAGCTACTAGGTTTCACCATGTTGGTCAGGCTGGTCTGGAACTTCTGACCCTAGGTGATCCACTTGCCTCAGCCTCCTAAAGTGCTGGGATTACAGGCATGAGCAGGTAGTTAGATTTCAAATGAAAACTCACAACTGAGTAGAGGTAGACCCATCAAATAGCAGGGTGAGACCTTTCTGATAGAGTATGCCTCTGCCCACCAGCACTCACTTCAGGACTGTCTCCTCCACGTCAGCCTTCCCTAATATATCGCTGTTACCAAAGCACTTGCATTTTATAATATGACAGAGAAGGAAGAATAATGCTTTCCATAAAAATATGAATTAGGCTGGGTACAGTAGCTCACACCTGCAATTCCAGCACTTTGGAGGCCAAGGTGGGAGGATCACCTGAGCTAAGGAATTAGAGACTAGCCGAGGCAAAAGACCCAGACCTTGTCTCTACTAAAAATAGATTTTTAAAATAATCAGCCAGGTGTGGTGGCACAAGTCTATTGTCCCAGCTCCTTGGGAAGTTAAGGTGGGAGGATCACCTGAGCCCAGGAGATTGAGGCTGCAGTGAGCCATAATTGTACCACTGCACTCCAGTGTCAGTGACCCAGCAAGGTTTCATCTCAAAAATAAATAAATAAAATAGGACAGTGAAGGTAAAATAATGGTTTCCATAAAAATATGAATTAGGCTGGGCACAGAGGCTCACACCTATAATCCTAGCATTTAAGTAGACTGAGGCAGGAGGATCATTTGAGCACAGGAGTTTGAGACCAACCTAGGCAGCATAGTGAGACTCTACCTCTGCAAAAAAACTTATAGTACTTTAGGCCTTTTGTGAGAGCTATTTGAGGCAATATTTGGACAAGTCAAATAAAAACATAAATATGACCTAATTTTAATATTCTGCAATTTCTTCACACACCTTCCCACCCTCACTTTTCATTGTAAGTGACACTGAGTAATTTGCTTAAAAGAACAAGTTCTGTTTAAAGAATGCATTCTTTCTTTGAAACAACAAAAAGTACCTGTTTGGAGGAAAAAGTCATTTGCTAGTTTTGTTCTCATAAAAGTTTAATAGAAGGCAACTAAAGTTTAAGATCTCCCAGAGGACAAATAAAGATATTTCTCAGCAAATGTAGAATCGCAATTCTCATTGGTGCTGGGGGATTTTACACACAAATGCAATTTTATTTTACATTTAAAAGAGGTAAGTAAATAGACAAATCAATTTTAGCTGCTCTGAAATGTCATACCAGATCATTAATTTTAAAAGATAGGACTTCAATAATAGTTAAAAGAATGAAGGCCCAAGGGAAAGGCTGAGAATAATCACCTTCAAAATTCTGAATTATCAGCAGCCTCAGATCAGAATCAAGAGAAGCCTAATTCAGCTTCCTTGTGATATTCTCCATTGCATGTTTTACCTTTAAAATATACGTTCAAATGGAATTCTCTTTTACAAAAACAGAAACTCTCCTTCCTTAAAGCATGAGAACATACTCTGTGTGCTAGATAGATACTAGGATGAATTCTGGCAAAACCAACCTCAATAAAATAAAGACCTATTGTTTAATCTACATTCAGATTGGAGATATGAGACTTGCACCTGGCCATCTCTGTAGTGGAGACAGAGATATAAACATAATATTTGGTATGGTATAAAATTTAAATGAGGCCAGGCGTGATGGTTCATGCTGTAATCTCAGCATTTTGGGAGGCCAAAGTGGGTTTATCGCTCGAGTGTAGGAGTACGATACCAGCCTGGGCAACATGGCGAAAGCTTGTCTCTACATAAAATATAAAAATTAGCCTAGCATGGTGGTGTGCACCTGTAGTCCCAGCTACTTGGGGGGCTGAAGCAAGAGGATTACTTGAGCCAAGTAGGTTTTCAGTGAGTCATGATCACACCACAGCATTCCAGCCTGGGAGAGACCTCAAAAAAAATGTTGAATAGACACATACAAGCAGCATTTTAATGCACACTTGAAGGAGAGACAAGAGAGAATGATCTTCCCAAATAAGGTGACATTCAGAGTTACTCTGAAATAATCAGGAGTTTCTCAAGAGGAACTGCACCTACCACTGTCAAATCAGAAAGTACAAGTTATACACTTGTACTGTTTTTTTAAAAATAATAATTACAACAATCATAGAATTAAGGTTTTGTCATTCTAGGCAATGTGAATTTGGAGAGCATCACAAGGAGTCTGTGCTATGTAAATTATCTAAACCTCAGTATACTCATCTGTAAAATAGGTTTATAAGGCTATGATATGATCATGTGTATAAGGTAATTGACAGTCCCAGGAATATGGCAGTTTCTCTTTTAACTGAAATGCAACATTAACCTACATGAACAAAATAAGTTTAACTGTATGGTTTTGGCTATAGTTTTTACACATTCTGGTTGATTTCCTGATTTTCAGAGCAAAGAACTGGTCTCTAAAGAATGGAAAAAAAACTGAAGCTACAGAAATTCTTTATTGAATAAAGACATGCTTTTAATTTTAGCTACAATCTATCTGATAAATCCACAGATAGATTTTACACTAGAATTTTTCTGACTATCCAGAATTCTGTGTCAATCCTGTTAGGGCATTTAATCCTGTTAGGGTATTTTTTTATGACAGTTTTATTGAGATGTAACTTACATATCATAAAATTCACCAATTTAAAGTGTAAAAGTCAATGGTTTTGATATATTTGCGGAGTTGGCAACCATCACTGTAATCAATTTAAAATATTTTTATTATCCCAGAAGAAAATCTCACACCCATTAGCAGTAACTTCCCATTTTTCCCAAACTCCCTCATCCCCTGAAAGTCCTAGGCAACCATTAATCCATTTTCTATCTCTATAGATTTTGCTTATTCTGGACATTTCATATAAGTGGAATTATGCAATGTGTGATCTTTTGTGACTGACTTCTTTTACTAAGCTTCATGTGTTCAAGGTTTATCCATGTTGCAGCTATCAGTGCTTCTTTTGATGACTGAATAATATTTCATTGCACGAATACACCACATATTATTTATCCATTCATTAATTGCTGGACATTTGAGTTGTTTTCACTCTTTGGCTATTGCAACTAATTCTTCTGTGAATATCCACATATAAATTTTTATGTAGACACATGATTTTAATTCTCTCAGGTGGGTATTTGCCTAGCAATGGAATTGCTGGGAAGTATAGAAACTCCATATTTAACTTTTTGAGGAACTACCAGGCTGTTACCAAATTGGCTGCCTCACTTTATCTCCCTAGCAACAGTATATGAGGGTTCCAGTTTTTCCACATCTTCATGAACACTTGTTATTGTCCTTTTCATTTCAGCCATTGGAGTGGGTGTGAAGAGGTCTGTCAGTGTGGTTTTAATTTGCATTTCCAATGGCCAATGATATTGAGCAGATGTTCCTAAGCATCTTGGCTGTTGGTACATTTTCTCTGGAGATATGTCTGTTCAAATTCTTTATCTCATGTTTAAACTAAGTTATTTTACTCCTTTCTTTTTATTTTTCTTTCTTTCTTTCAGACAGGGTCTTGCTCTGTCACCCAGACTGGAATACAGTGGCCTGAACATGACTCATCGTAGCCTCGAGCTCCTGGGCTATGCTGGGTTATTTTTCTTTTCATTGTTCGTAAAAGTTTTTGACATATTTGAAATAAAAGTTCCTTGTCAGATATACATTTGCAAATATTTTTCCCATGTTGTGGCTTGTCTTTTGACTTCCCTTATTTTTATTTTATTTATTTTAGATAGAGTTTCGCTCTGTTGCCCAGGCTGGAATGTAGTGGCATTATCTCAGCTCACTGCAACCTCCATCTCCCGGATTCAAGCTATTCTCCTGTCTCAGCCTCCTGTGTAGCTGGAATTACAGGCGCCCACCACCACACCTGGCTAATTTTTGTATTTTTTAGTAGAGATGGGGTTTCATCATGTTGGCCAGGCTGGTCTTGAACTTTTGACCTCAGGTGATCTGCCCGCCTTGGCCTCCCAAAGTGCTGGGATTAGAGATGTGAGCCACTGCACCCAGCCTCTTTTCACTTTCTTGATGGTATCCTTTGAAGCACACAAGCTTTTAATTTTGGTAAAATCCAATTTATCTATTTGTTGTTGTTGTTGTGTCTGCTTTTGTATCTTACATAAGAAACTACTGGCTGGGTGCAGTGGCTCATACCTGTAATCCCAGCACTTTGGGAGGCTGAGGTGGGTGGATCACCCGAGGTCAGGAGTTTGAGACCAGCATGGCCAAAATGGCGAAATCCTGTCTCTACTAAAAATACAAAAATTATCCGGGTGTGGTGGCACGTGCCTGTAATCCCAACTACTCAGAAGTTTGAGGCAGGAGAATTGTTTGAACCCAGGAGGTGGGGGAGTTTTCAGTAAGCTGAGATTACACCGCTGTACTCCAGCCTGGGGGACTAAGTGAGACTCCATCAGTAAAGGGAAAGGGAGGGAAGGGAAAAGAAACTACTGCTTTACCCAAGATCATGAAGATTTATGCCTATGTTTTCTTCCAATAATTTTATAGTCTTGCCTGTTACTTCTAGGTCTTTTACTCTATTGGAATTCATTTTTATCTATGCTGTGAGGCATTCTTTTGCATGCGGATATGCACCACTTCTTGAAAGAGACTGATCTTTTTCCCACCGAATTGTCTTGACATTCTTGTCAAAAATCAATTGACCCTAAATGCAAGAGTTTATTTTTGGACTCTCCATTCTATGAAATTGATCTGCATGTTTCTAATAATTTTTTTTGGGGGGGGGACGGAGTTTCGCTCTTGTTACCCAGGCTGGAGTGCAATGGCGCGATCTTGGCTCACCGCAACCTCCGCCTCCTGGGTTCAGGCAATTCTCCTGCCTCAGCCTCCTGAGTAGCTGGGATTACAGGCACGCGCCAGCCCGGCTAATTTTTTTTTTTTTGTAGTTTTAGTAGAGACGGGGTTTCACCATGTTGACCAGGATGGTCTTGATCTCTTGACCTCGTGATCCACCTGCCTCGGCCTCCCAAAGTGCTGGGATTACAGGCGTGAGCCACCGCACCCGGCCTGTTTCTAATAATTTTTAAAATAACTTTTTCTTCCTGAATTTGTACAGAATAAAACATTTGTAAATATAGAAATGCAGAATAAAAGTAAAAGAAACATTAACCCTGACTTGGTAGAATGAACTGTTGGTCTCATTACTTTACTCCCTACTAAGAGATGTCCGTGTCCACACCCTTGTCATGGCCTTATCATGGTGGAATGTACTTTGGGCTTCGTCCATTTGACTCTGGGTTTGGCCATGCAATTTGCTCAAACTCTTGAGATGTCAGGGAATGTAACATGAGCATATGCTTGATGTGTGATTGTGCAATTGGTCCTGCTCTCTTGCACTTTTGTTGTCACTATGTAAAGGTTATACCCTGGGTGCTCACCCATTCCAGATGAATGGCAGATACTTGGAACAAATCTGAACTCACTCTGTGATCTGGAGCCCAGCCCAAGATTAGACAAGTCCCATTCAAAACTCAGACACTTGGGCTAGAAATGCATGCCTATCACAGTTTACCACTGAGGGATCTGTGGTTGTTTGTTCTGTAGCAATATCTGACTAATACACCTACCACTTAGAGATAATTTTTCCTATCAGTCTGATCTTCTGACCAAAAATAAGACTGTAAAAAAAAATTACATGTGTTTATACCCTCCTGTTGTTTTACTTAACATTTTTTCATAATACCCTATGTTATTAAAAGTTCTTGATTGGCTCATGCCTGAATTCCCAGAACTTTCGGAGGCCAAGGTGGGGGGATCACATGAGGCCAGGAGTTTGAGACCACCCTGGCCAACATGGTGTAACCCTGTCTCTACTAAAAATACAAAAATTAGCTGGCATGGTAGCACACGCCTGTAATCCCAGCTACTCTGGTGGCTGAGGCATGAGAATCACTTGAACCCAGGAGGCAGAGATTGCAGTGAGCTGAGATCCTGCCACTGTTCCAGACTGGGTGACAGAGCAAGGCCCTGTCTCAAAAGAAAAATACAGTTCTTGATAAACATTCCTTTTAACATCCACATCACATATTTCAAACTTGAGCAGTTATATATTTATCTTTGCCATTCCTGTATTACTTTTACTATTCCAAGTAAAGGTACAATGAATTTTGTTCTCTTTTGTATAAATCTTGATCTACAGTTTTCATTATTTCCATGGAACCAAGTTCTAGAAGTTGATATCTTTAAGAAGCTCTTTTAACCAGAGTTCATGGTGCAGCCACTTAACCCTGATTTTCATATTATTACTATTCATATTTCTTTTTGGCTAAACTCACATTGTTTTGCTTAAGGTATGCAGACACATTTGATTTCACTTTTTAAAAAACTACTTTTGTGAATTCTTCCAGCATGTTCTATTATACTGTCTTTGGACATTTATATTTTATTATAAAGAATGAAATTATTGCCATAAACAATACAAGTCCCTGCCTCTGTTGTCCTTTGTACGTACATGGATACATAGAGACAATGTTTCTGTATGAGCATGTGTTTGCTTTGTTTGCTTGTTTTTATTGGTATAGTTAATTACAGATCATATAGCCATGAAGTCAGTATGGAAGGAGTAGCCAGATCTAATTTTCTTTATACCCTTCACCATGCCTAGCATAGCGCATAGGTGCCGTCAATGAATATTTGAGTAAATGAATGTAAGAAACATAGAGACCATGACCACCATTATGTGGTGGTTCATGCCTGTAATCCCAGCACTTTGGGAGGCCGAGGCAGGTAGATCACTTGAGGTCAGGAATTTGAGATTAGCCTGGCCAACATGGTGAAATCCTGTCTCTACTAAAAATACAAATATTAGCCAGGCATGGTGGTGGATGCCTGTAATCCCTGCTACTTGGGAGGCTGAGGCAGGAGAATCACTTGAATATGAAAGGCGGAGGTTGCAGTGAGTAAAGATTGTGCCACTGCACTCCAGCCTGGGTGACGGGGAGACTTTGTCTCAAAAAAAAAAAAAAGTATATATATATATATATGCACACACACACACGTTTATATATATATATAGATACACGTATATATACACATATATGTGTGTGTATATCTCTCTCTATAGAGATATATACACACACACACATATATATATTATATACATAGAGAGAGAGAGAGACCATTAAAGCAGTATTTTAAGACAGAAAGTACTGTCCTCACAATGATTACTAAGTATTTGTAAAGGCTTCATTAGTGGCAAATATACTACATGTATAAATAGATGTGCAGGACTTCAAAAAGTAGGCCACATCGTTGATACTATGTCTAAACTTTTCTGAGTGTCTCTTAGCAAATAAATGGATCTCTCTCTCTATTCTTTGTTTTACTTCCCCTTTCCCCAAGGAAAATCACATTTTCAGTTCTGACAATTTCAACCTGATAATAATTGCACCAGTTTCATTTTGGCAACTGCTAAAATGGTCACCTTGGGAACCCCAAGCACACACACTGACTGTACTTGCACAGCTCCTACACTGAGCCTTTCAGAAATTTCCTCCAGGAGGCCCAGCTATCATCTCACAAACAGAACCACTGATCTAACCAGGGCAACCATCTTTCTGCATCTGCTCTGAGAGTCTCCCAACTGGCTACTAAAGAGACAGGGAATCCTGTATCACTCATCTCTTGGGCTAAGACTGAAGGTTTCCTTCCAAAGGCAACTACTATTCTCTGCCTGGGGTCATGCAATAAGAACTATTCTTATCTATTCACACTCTAAGCCGTATTTTTTTCTAAAGTCAGCTTTGTAGTCAATTACCTCTAAATTTCCCATAAGGAATCAAACAGAAATGGTACAAAAGACGGGAAAAGCCAAGTAGGTTTGCTGAAATTGAAGCATTCTGAAGACAGCTGGGTGCTACAATGGGTGCGATGTGAGGAACGTGGTGCACCCACAGACCAACAATGCCATTGCTACAATTTGTGTAGGACGATCTGAGCTGACAGACACTAGTAATGTATCACACCCAGAAACACATCCCCCACACAGATTTACTTGAGAGTACCAGACCTGCTCACAAAACAGAGAAGAGCTAAGGGCATTCTCTAAGGGCTGAGAACTGCTGCTATTGCCTTGTGAGTAGGGAGAGGGTACTCCTCAGGCCCTATTTTCTATCAAATCATGTGTCAGTGTTGCATAGGGGATAGAGGCACAGTAACTACTCTAGCCAAACGAAGCTAAATAAACATAAATAAAACATAAATAAATAGAAATAAATAAAACAGAAATGCAAAGCTTTAGAGTACCCATAGAAAATTTGATTACCTTGTCACCATGAGTAAAAGTTAATTCCAACTCCTGAAGATAGCAAACCAGCTCTGAAAGAGAGTGAAAATGCAGACGAGACAGTTATCAGATAATGGCTATCTGGACAAGAGAGATTCTTTCATTTGTCAGCAGTTCGGTTGTTGGGAGTTCCAGTTTGGCTCCTGCCTAGTTGCTCTGTACAAATCCTCCTCCATATTTGCTTAGAGAAAACATGTTGCCATCCCATCGTAAAGGAAGCTGCCTGAGAGTTTTTAACCATTACAGCTGTGATGATGAAAGAGTGAAGAACCGCCTCTAAGTTAAAAAGTGTACCCAGAGATAAGGTTCATTCTCAATGCCCTGCTGCTGCTCCTGATCGCATGGCCAACGCACTTCTCAGTAAGTGGAAATCAAATGCTTCACTCACCGCAGAGTAAGCAAATAGATATCTTTCTTCTATGGCATGGGCTCTTACAATACTCTGTGCTCCACCTCCTCATAATTTCACTACACCCAGGGCCGGGAGGAGGGCTTAGGAAAAGTGAGAAACAATGACTTCTAAATACATGGCAAACTTTTAAAGAACAAAAAGGGGAAACAAAACTCCTTATAATTGTATTATTATTAGCAGGGACAGAACTAATAATGGTGCTATTAAACTTGCGTTATTAGAAAGGTCATGTTGATTCTATTCTTGTGTTTTGGCTCAGTAACTGAGATGTACAAGCCTGTGGCAAGGTGACTCATATTAAAACAACACCTATGGTTTTGTTAATTCTTATATAAATATAAGGCATTTATTTTGCACTGCTCCAGATAATTTATGCAACTAAAATGAGAACATATATTCTGCCAAGATTTCTTAGAAAATAAATGAGTTTCCAAAATAGGGTATAGGGTTTAATGAAATATCTTAGGAAGTTTCAGTTAAGCAAGAAATCTACAAATAAAGAAACAACAACAAAAAGTAGATAATGGCACTTTATCTCACTGAAGGAGGCGTTCTGCTTTTTCTTTCTGGTAGGGGTTCTTGAATTTCCAAGAATGTTTCATTTTATACAAAATTTACACAAATTTGCTGAAATATTTCACCTAAAGCAAGGTAAGCATATTTCCATGTAGACAAAAAAGGATGAAATGGAACCTCCAAAAAAGTAGAAAAAAGGAGACGCAGAGAGAAAAAAAAATAAAATCTTTTAATATCCACGAGCCTAAAATTAATAAACACATGAAAAGTGATGGTACTTTTATAGCCATGTTGAATAATATCCTTAATACTTGGTCTAATGAATTATCACACTGAACATTTCATTACCTGGTATGATTTCTCTTTTAAGTGACTATGTCCTCTTTCATGGTTATTGAAAAAGAAATTAATCTATGTAGCTATTCGTTAAAAGTTTGCATTTCCAAGCATAATTAAGTTTTAGAAGTCAAATCACCTCATTTGTTTATATTACTTCAAACACTGCATGGGAAATTTTTAGGCAAGGTACCAAAAGTGGGCCAGGCTTGTTACACACTCCCCAGCGTGCCGCACTCCTGACCTAACTTGTTCCTCTGTTAGGTTCCACCACACGTCGCACATTAGGGCTGTGCACTAATTTGCTTCTGTTCCACACAGGGCCTGGCACACTGAGCATCAGTCCTGCGCATGACACTGCTAGATGGTGGGGTTGCAGACATGAGCATAGACACGACAGACACTGTCCTCGCCATCTACTCTTGAGTACTGATTGGAACAAGAGGATTGTCTGTAGACAGGTATGCCCAGGAGCATTAATGTGGGATGACAAATTGCACCATGTGCAATTGGCAGGAAATCGCCACTGAGATGTGTATATGTGTGTGTGTGTGTGCGCGTGTGTGTGTGTGCATGTGTGTGTGTGCGTGTGTGTATTTCTTTTTTTTCTGAGATAGCGTCTCACTCTGTTGTTCAGGCTAGCTTGTAGTAGTGTAATCTCGGCTCACTGCAACCTCTGTCTCCAGGATTCAAGTGATTCTCCTGCCTCAGCCTCCCTAGTAGATGGAATTATAGGTGCCTGCCTCTGAACCTGGCTAATTTTTGTATTTTTTAGTAGAGATGGGGTTTCACCATGTTGGCCAGGCCGCCTCAGCCTCCCAAAGTGCTGGGATTACAGGTGTGAGCCAGCACGCCTGGCCAACCATTGGGTAGTTTGTAGCAAAATCCTTTTTCTATTTTTCCAAATACTCAAGGTGGCAACACCATTTCAACTTGGACTGACAGAATTTTATGTCTATGGCCACAGCCTGAACTTATGAGTTATATTTTAGGACCATTTCAGAAATTTGATCAAAAGTACAGTAGCAGTAAAAAAAATGCATGCATGATAAGTGGTCCTCATTATTCATTTATATCTTTAGAAATGTGCAGTTTTTCATTGGAGTATAATGCAATATACCTAGGTAAACATGTCTTTTGCAGTATATACCTTGATTTATTTATTCTTCATTGGGATATAATGCAATATACCTAGGTAAACATGTCTTTTGCAGTATATGCCTTGATTTATTTATTCTTCATCCTTCAAGAAATAACTTTTATTGCTGTTTGTACAGGATAAAAGAGAAAGTAAACTCTTTATATTTAAAAACCTAACAGCATGAATTCTCTCAGTTGCTTTACAATTTCTGCCACTAAGTTTGAGTCTGGAATTAGGTGTCAACAGAGTTGACTCAAAAAGGTTTTAAAAACAGGGATGCCAGTATAACTTTGGTTATAAAACAAATACCCCAGGCAGAAAAATAAGTCAGAAAAAAAAGAGGGGAAACAATTTGTAAGTCTGAACGTCAGCGGAATTTAACCAGTTCTCAAGAACACTGGGGAAATCCACTGCTAATTGTCAAAATTTTACCCAACTTTCTAGAAACACCTATAGGAAAGGAGATTGTGGTTGTTTTTTCTCCAACATTTCAAAAAATGTAACACCTATCAGAAACTAGATTCTCAGAGAGCACTCGAGGAATTTTAGATTGACTCAATGAAATGTTATATGAGCAAGTAGATTATGATTTCTCTTAGAGATTGAGCATGTATTCCTGATTATTGTAAATAAGCAACCTATAGTTGCTTCATTCTGCTTAGTTTGAATCTTATTTTAACAATTTAATGGTTTTCTGCTGCATTTTAATTGGTAGCCATGAGAAGAATGAGTTGAACATATTGTCAATACATATATTTAAGCTAATGAAGTGGCTCTGTTCTTGTATAGTGAAATATGACCCAGTTGATGTCTACATAACAGTGTATCTTTGGATTAAATAAATGGCCTGAAGAGATTTGGGTTGTTTTGTTTGTTTGTTTGTTTTTTGCATGGACCAGAAGTATTAAGGGTCCACAGAGAGTGAGCAGAATTGTAGAAAACATGGTATCAAATCCTGAAGTTCTAGTAATACTCAACCTTATATAACATTTATCTGGCTCACAAAAAAACTGTTATTCTTGGTAATATTTAGACTCTTAATTGAGTATCTTGTACCATCTATAGGACAACTGATTTTTTTTCCCAAAAGCATGTTTTTTAAAATGTAAAATATAACAATGAAACATGAAAAAGTTATCTAGTTATTTATGGCCAAAAATTAATAATAAAAATTTTTTTGAATGATCAAATTTGAAAAACAATTATATTCTTAGCAGCTATAAAATCAGAATACATGACAAATTCTAGGGGACAGTGCTTGCTTATATAAAATATTCAATTATCTCCCTCATTGAGATATTCAACAGTTTTATTATTTACTTCAACAGTTTAATTGCAAAGGACAGATGTTTATTGTTTTTACAAGTACTCTTATAAGATAGTTCTACTTTGCCCATCAGTAGAAATCACAAAGGAATATTAATTTTGCAGTTGTCTCTGACCTAGAATTCCTATTATTGAAAATTAGTGCAAAATGAGATCATATGTAGTATTTCAGGAAATGCTGACGTTTCAAGACATCACCTTCATAACTTCAAGAGGAAGCTATCTTTATTGCTATTGTTAAGGAATTTTTACCTTTGCTTCTCAGGCTTAGTAGATTACTAGTGTTTTCCCTTGATTCATTAAAATTCTAACTTGTTGAAAATGTTTTAAAAATTATAGAGTACCTGCTATTGTTGTCATCATCATCATTTTTTTGAAAAAATTTTCTACATGGTGTGAAATCCTCGGAGAAAAAAGAAACAGCATTTTAAAATCAAAACTGGCAGAGTTCTGATTAGCAATGCTTATTTGGAAAGGAATTGAGTGATTTATATGCCGATTCTTTCCTGCTATTGTAGCGCTTTACCAATTTCATTAGTAAGTTCAGCAGTAATAGTGGCAACTTAAGTAATAATTTAAGAAGTAATAATGAAGTCAATAGTGTTCTGTGCTATTTCCTGGAGGTATTCATTTAGCCCAGGTCTCTCCTATGATTCTAGTGGAATTATATTTGGAAAATATCAAGCCACATAAATACATTTTTTAACTGAAATTATAAATCATTGTAATTAGTACTATAAAATTGACACAGCATAGGTTTTGCTGTTGGAAGATCAGGGATTGGGTCTAGGCTCCATTACTTAATAGCTGTTTGATCTTTAGCAAATTATTTCACCTTTCAGACTCCTTTCCTTCATGAGTAGGAAAAATGTCCATAGAAGGGATTTCCATCATGTAGAACAGCCACATGTGCCTCGTACCCAGTTTCTAGGGGGAGCACATGGTAAGAGAGTAGGAAGAACCGTTGTGTCAAAGTCAGGGCAACACAGGGGGAGCCATGTGTGTTATTTGTCCTTTAAAGCTAAGTTCTTATGAAATATGTCTTTCAAAATGTGCAGAAGAAAAACTCAAGATTTCTCATCTACAACTCCCAGAAAGAGGTCACCCACTCTCCTTTTTGATGTGTAGAACAGGATGCTGAGACTTTCGTGCGTGTTCACACTGGGCTGTTTATCACATTTGCTGCTCTAGATTTATTCTCATTGCCCAATTGTTTCAAGGAGGTAGACATATTCTCTTTATTTTCCCCAGGTCCATCACTATGTTTTTCATTTCTTTTGTGACCTGCTCCCATTTGGGTACCAAAAAAAAAAAAAAAAAAAAAAGCCTCTTCAAAGTCAAAGTACCACAAGTTGCTTCTGGATTGATGATACAAAGTTTCTCTTTCTCAGGTTACAAATTATTTTAGATTAAAGTTTCCTGTCATGTTGGCTCATATTTAAATCCTCATAGTGAAAATGGTAAAGTTGTTTGTTTCTTTTATTGACTATGCTAGAACTTCTACCGTTCAGAGATCTGCTCTGGTCTCTTGTCAAAAAGCAATCCCCTCCTATTTGTTTTCTTCTCTTCCAGCTTTAAACATATCTTGGGTTTCACCAGGAATGTCTTTTCCCCTTAGTGTGTATCAAGAACTATAGTTTTTAGATGGCAAATCAGAAGTCTCTGCTCCTATTGTACCCCTATACACACCTTTGTTGGGGCAGTTTTTTAACAGGTTCACATTTATCAATTTATGTTTCATTCTGTCTTTCAAGCTATGAATCTACATTGGAAGGGCAAAATCCAAGATTTCATCATGTTTGTATTTCTAGAACATAACAAATATGCCATAAATATTTGTTGAATGGTCAAATGACTATATTTTATGTTAGAAAGTAGCTATCAGTTTTTCTTAAAAATAGCAACAAGATGATTTTTATATCTCCCTTGTTTTCTGTAGGATATGGTCATCATGGCACCTATATTACTGATTCTTTTGGGGGCCACTGAGATACTACAAGCTGACTTACTTCCTGATGAAAAGAGTAAGGATCTTCTATTCAATTCAATAATGTTTATTTTTAGAAGTATGTTAGTAAAAAGGTAGCATTATTTTCTGTTAAACTGTCAATTAGAACATTATATATGGATTTTTGTAAGAGACAATATTTGTCCCATCAGAATACAGATGCTTTAAACATGCTGTATTTTAAGAAACTAATGTTGGTTGAAATGCAAATGTTATGCTACAGTGAGAAATCAAAGTCCAAGTGTGGGTGGCTGGGGACCATGGAATAAAGCTAGTGCCAGTGGCCGCATTTGGAAAGTCTTCCCACGGAAGGGAATAGTTAGCAGGCTTCATAACCGAACATTAAGAAGGCTCCACTTCATTTTGTCCTGAAATTTGTTGATGTATGTATTTGGTGTGATGACAGAGTTTAAGGAAAACCATCACATGATCCAAATCTAGCATCGTCAACAGAGCTATCAATGGTAATGACAATGTTCTATCTTTGTATGTCCAAGGCAGTAGCCACTAGCCATATGTGATTACTGAGCCCTTGACATATGGATAGTGCAACTACGGTAATTAATTTAAATTAATTTAGGCCGGACACAGTGGCTCACACCTGTAATCCCAGCACTTTAGGAGGCCAAGGCAGGTGGGTCACTTGAAGTCAGGAATTTGAGACCAGCCTGGCTAACATGGGGAAACCCCATCTCTACTATAAATACAAAATAGCCAGGTATGGTGGCACATGCCTGTAATCTGAGCTACTTGGGAAGCTGAGGCAACAGAATAGCTTGAACTGAGAGGCAGAGGTTGCAGTGAACTGAAATTGCACCACTGTTCTCCAGCCTGGGTGACAGAGTGAGACTTTGTCTCAAAAATTAATTAATTAACTAATTAAAATTTTAATAGCCACAAGTTGCCAGTGGCTACCATAAGGGACAGTGCAATACAGACAGAGCTCTAAAAATTCTCATGTGGTAAATGTGGATATAGAGGTGTAGAAGGTTGTTAAGGTCAACGGATAAAACCTGATTACTTAGTAAATGAATAAAAGAAGTTTTGGTAATTGTGTACACAATACTGTCCTAATTGTAAATAAAAATAAATAAATATATTCCCAGAAAAATCGTAGTGAATATATCATATGTTAATGCCATTCTTAGTGGTATGATTATTTTAAAAATTTTATTATCTTCTTTGTGCTTACCTGTGCTTTCCAATATTTCTTCAAAGAATAGATAGTAATTTTGTAATTAAACAAAATTTTATATTTTGAAAGCAAAGTCAGAAAGTGGCTCATGAAGGGGGAAGAAAGCTTTTCTTTGTGTAGAGGCCTATTTAAGTAAGTTTGCTTGCAAATATTTTTGTCTATGACTCATAATAAAAGGTAAGTACATTTTTACATTATATACCAGCACACATACAAATATATATCTATAACTATCTTTATGTAGTGGAAACAAGAGGTACATGAAACAGCTCTTATTATGTTTGATGCACACTGATATTTTTCTATTCTATTTTGCTTCCACATCATTAAAACAAAAATTCTGATCACAAACCAATACATTGTTATCATTGCCTGTTAATGGATAATGACCCTCAGTTTGAAAATTATGGTTATAGGGAATAGTGACACAGTAACGTGCATATTTCAATAAAAATATAGATATTATAGGTAAACACCTGGGCAACATAAAAAAGATAAGTTAAAAACACTTTTAAAGAAACTGCTTGTAGGCTGGCCGTCATGTCTCATGCCTGTAATTCCAGCACTTTGAGAGGCTGAGGTGGGTAGAACACTTGAGGTCAGGAGTTTGAGACCAGCCTGGTCAACATGGTGAAACCCTGTCTCTACTTGAACAACAACAAAAAAATTAGCCCAGTGTGGTGGCATGTGCCTGTAGTCCCAGCTACTTGGGTAAAAATAGCCATTCTCTCTTTGCCCCGGAGTTCAGGCACAGAAGAACAACTGTGTCTGTGGTGCTGGCAGGTCCAGGACAGCATCTGCAGGGCAACAAATATTCAAAAAGTTTTCAAAGTGCTGCCTATGTCCAGTTGAACACTGTGTTGTTTCTTTCTTCTTTGAATCAACAGTTTCACTTCTCCCACCTGTCAATTTTACCATTAAAGTTACTGGTTTGGCTCAAGTTCTTCTACATTGGGAACCAAATCCTGATCAAGAGCAAAGGAATGTTAATCTAGAATATCAAGTGAAAATAAACGCTCCAAAAGAAGATGACGTAAGTGTTTATTCTAACGGATATCCTTACTGAGAATAAATATGCCTTTTGACTGCATTTTCTTTATCAAATGAAATTTTAGATTTAGAAAAGAAAAAGAAAACTACTGATAGGCTCTTTGTTATATTATCAGTAGAATAATGTCTCTGCAAGAATGCCTGTGAGCTAGTGCTGGGTATATTGTTCAGCATTACACAGCATTGCAGAATATTTTAACTTTCGGATGATTCTTTCCCTTAAGGAAGAATGTTTAGTAACTTCTTAGGCACAATGGATTGAAAACTGGTTTTCTGTTTCCCCTAAAATTACAACAGAACAGGGGAAAGTAGTCCAGTAAAACAAGAAGCAGGCAGGCAGAGTAAAGAGTTAGGGAAACCAAGTTCGAATCCTAGTTTTTCCACTTCCTGCCTTTGCAACCTGGGACAGGTCACTTAGCTTCTAAGAGCCTCAGTTTTACCTCGGGGCTACATTCAGGCACCTGCTGCATATTAGGTGTGCAGTGCATTCAAACAAAAGGAGAAGTGATTCATATTAACTGTTTTTCAGTCAATACACAATTCTAGAGAATTTTCTGTCAAACATTGACCTCTGGGGAGTTGGTGGTCAAGGAGAACTTGAGTTTAACTGTAATATTTTATTTGTATTTACAAGAATAATGTGTTCATGTGTTGTTGAGAAATTACTGTGTTGTTATTACAGTGGTTTTGACTTTTTTCTAGCAAAACTGTTTCATTGCATTTTCCTCGTCATTCAAAAAGTGGAAGAAAATGCAGATTTGATTAAAATAGCTCTCTTAAGGCTAGTTCTCTTTTATGTATCATAACTTGTGGGTTTTATTTTTAGTATGAAACCAGAATCACTGAAAGCAACTGTGTAACCATCCTCCACCAAGGCTTTTCAGCAAGTGTGCGGACCATCCTGCAGAACGACCACTCATTTCTGGCCAGCAGCTGGGTTTCTGCTGAAGTTCAGGCTCCACCAGGTAAGCGAACCTCCAAAAGTCCAGTGCCTATGTTTTGGACTTTGGAACTATGGAAAAGTAGAAAAATTAACACTAACTCACTTTTCTTCAGTCAGTCACCTGTTCTTATCAAGTACTCCCATATCAACAACATCCTAACCAAGGCTGCTGCCACTTCTTATAACCAACTGAATTCCATCTGGAACATTCTTGCAGAAATATCCACTGTCTCTGCATTGGCCTCCAGTGGAAAGCTGGTGTTTCTGATACTTAGAATCAGTAATACTTCTGATCAAACACTTAAGTGTGCACACACAATAGGGGAGAGAAAAGAGGAAAAGCAGGCTACCAAGTTCTGGGATATGTGGGTGCACCCAATAACAATTGTCCTGGTCAGTTGAGCTCATAGGTAATTTTCAAACAATTATCTTCTCATATCACCAGATGAAAAGACCGTGCCTCCTGAATTGTGTTGGTGACTTAAAACAGAATCATAAAGATCTTCCCATTTACTTTTTTTTTTTCTGAAAGAGAGTCTTACTCTGTCACCCAGGCTGAAGTGCAGTGGTGTGTTCTCAACTTACTGCAACCTCTGCCTCCTGGGTTCAAGCAATTCTCATATCTCAGCCTCCCGAGTAGCTGCGATTATAGACATGCGCCTCTATGGCAGACTAATTTTTGTATTATTTTTATTGTAGAGATGGGGTTTTGCCCTGTTGGCCAGGCTGGTCTCGAACTCCCGGCCTCAAGCCATCCACCTGCCTCTGCCTTCCAAAGTGCTGGGGTAACAGATGTAAGCCACCGTATCTGGCCCAATTTATTTGTTATAACTTGTCTAGACCACATACCAGCCAATTTGCATGAGCTTGATTCCAAGTACAGAAACTAATTCAAGGTAGATGCAAGAACACAGAGATGGGTTATTGTATGTGCTTTACATCAAACCACTATTCCTCCTTTCTATAATGAATAACTGGATTTTACCTATGAGGCACTTTGCCATTTAGATTTCTACAATTCTAATTATCCTCTGAGCACTCTAATACAGGATGACACTAATAAAAATTATTTCTGTTTTGAACCAAGTGGAATCCACATAAAATGATTCCTTGGATGAGAATTACAAGACAAAGAGTCTTCAGAATCTGTAAACTGTATTTGGAGCATGGACTTTCTGGTCATTTGGTGCATGGACAAATATATATTAGGTTGGTGCAAAAGTAATCACCAAAATCATAATTACTTTTGCATCAACCTAATATATGAATATATACTATGAACTTAATAAGTCAATCTGCTTTTAGGTATTTCTTTAATACCTCATCTTTAACTTCTCTAGAAACCTATCTTTAACTTCTCTAATTTCTCTATAGGTAATAAAAGGCTCTCTCTCATCATTTTCTCCCTCTGCTTCTTGAAAGACACTGGCTGACAGAGATAAAAATGATCTACAGCTGATTTAAGCTACGATCAAAAGACCCCCTTCTGTCTCTCAAGGCTCTCATTTTGATGCGGTCCTTCCTGACCTGGGTGCAAGAGCTTGTTTTCTTCTCTGAACAACCACCAACAAGGCAGTGTTTCCCAGTGTATTCTAAAGACCAACTGTTAATTCAGCAACAAGAGAGGTTGTAATGAAAACAAGCTTTTCTAGTCACATAATTTGAGAAATCCTTAAAGAAGCAAACATTAAAAGATTGCATTTAAAATCTTGGCCAGGCATAGTGGCTCACACCTGTAATCCCAGCACTTTGAGAAGCTGAGGCAGGTGGATTACTTGAGGTCAACAGTTCGAGACCAGCCTGGCCAACTTGGTGAAACCCCATCTCTACTAAAAATACAAAAATTAGCTGGATGTGGTGGCATGTGCCTGTAATCCCAGTTGCTAGGGAAGCTGAGGCAAGAGAATTGTTGGAACCTGGGAGGTAGAGGTTGCAGTGAACCGATCACACCACTGCACTCCAGTCTGGGCGACAGAGTGACTCTGTCACAAATAATAAGAATAAATAATAAATAAAATAAAATTTGAAGGTTTTCTTTTTTCTTTTCTTTTTCTTTCTTTTTTNTTTTTTTTGAGACAGGGTCTCACTCTGTTGCCCAGGCTGGAATGCAGTAGCATGATCTTGGCTCACCCTTGACCTCCCCAGCTCAAGTGATCCTTCCACCTCAACCTCTCCAATAGCTGGAACTCCAGGCACCTAACACCACAGCTGGCTAATTTTTGTTTTATTTTTTGTAGATATGGGGTTTTTCCATGTTACCCAGGCTGGTCTCGTACTCCCGTGCTCAAGAGATATCTATCTGCCTTGGCTTCCCAATGTGCAGGAATTACAGGCATGAGCACCGTGCCTGGCCAATTCAAGGTTTTCTTAAAGTTCTAGTATATTAAAGAGGACTTTAACATGCTAATGTGCATCAAGTCTGCACAGTAGTGGTATTATCTTTCAGTGTTGTCAAAACTCATTTATTCTGAGCAGCAACCCATGTAATTCATGAAACATTTGGATACAACCTAATGAATCATACAATTCTAGGATGGAAAGAAACACTCAAGACCTTTGTGTACCAACCCTCTTCTTTACAATTGAAAATATAGAGTCCAGAGAGTGGGGGGCACTGTCTCACAGCTAGTTATTAACAAATGCGGCATTAGAGCACCAAAGTTGCTGGACATCAACCTCTAAATGATAATATATTGTACTTCTCTTGAACTTTCACACATTCATTGCAAAAACACAACCACCAAGCCCCAAACAAAATAGCTGGGAAGCCTTTAATATCAGAAATGGGGGCTTTATAATTCTAATTCCGTATGTCCTGTAAGTCGGCCTTTGGTGGTTAGAAGGTTTCTAGAAATACGTGATAATGGCTGGGCATGGTGGGTCATGCTTGTAATCCCAGCACTTTAGGAGGCCAAGGCCAGTGGATCACTTGAGGTCAAGAGTTCAAGACCAGCCTGGCCATCATGCTGAAACCTCAGCTCTACTGAAAATACAAAAATTAGGTGAGTGTGGTGGTGTACACCTGTAATCCTAGCTACTCAGGAGACTGAGGCATGAGAATCACTCCAGCCCAGAGGCAGAGTTTGCAGTGAGCTGAGATTATACCAGTGTACTGCAGCCTGGGTAACAGAGCGGGACTCTCAAGGGAACAAAACCAATGTGAGGATGATTATTTTTGGTGATGAATAAGACGTTCACATCACTGCAGTTCCAAAAGAAGCATGAAATTCAGAGTCTACCATGGCAATTTTTTGTTCTTTTTATTTTTGACTACCTAGGGTCTCCCGGAACCTCAGCTGTGAATTTAACCTGCACCACAAACACTACAGCAGATAATTATTCACATTTAAGGCCATACCAAGTTTCCCTTCACTGCACCTGGCTTGTTGGCACAGATGCCCCTGAGGACACGCAGTATTTTCTCTACTACAGGTTAGTACTGAACCTATTTTTACTTAGGCAAATGGTTGTTTCCTGCAGTGCTATAAAACTCATGAGTGTTCCAATTTAGGTATGGTTCTTGGACTGAAGAATGCAAAGAATACAGCAAAGACATATTGGAGAGAAATATCGCATGCTGGTTTCCCAGGACTTTCATCCACAGCAGAGGGCGTGACTGGCTTGTGGTGCTTGTTAATGGCTCCAGCAAGCACACTGCCATCAAGCCCTTTGATCAGCTGTTTGCCCTTCACACCATTGGTAAGACTGACTTAATCCAAATCTGAAATAACCTCAGAATCTGAGCACTGGAGGGAAGGGTTATAAAGATCACCTAGTTTTACTACTTTTCTGATGCTAGGTAAGCATGGGGCCCATATTCGAAAACCACTGGGGCAGGGTTCTCCATCCCAACACCACCAATGATTTTGACAGGATAACTCTGTTATGGAGGGTTGTCTTGGGCATGGTAGGATATTTAGCATCATCTCTGGCTTCTCACACTAGATGCCATTAGTATGCCCCTCTGCCCCTGAGATATGATTTTTTAAAAAGTTTCAGACTTTGCCAAATGCCCCTCGGGGGTAAAATTTCTCCCAGTTGAGAATCACTGCACTAGGAAAAGTGAACTAGCTGTTTCAAAGAGACCATTTAATCTTTCATCACTTCTGACAGGTTTTGTGAAATTTCTGCCCCTGGGTGCCGTTATGGACTAGTGCCAACCCAGATGGTTTGAGTCCTTTCCCTACAGAATGGCCTGTCTTAGCTGTTCCAGTAGATTTCCCATTCAGAAGCCCTTCTTCTCCAGGCTAACATCTCTCTCCCTCCATTTCCCACTGTTCTGGCCCATCTCCTGGATGTTCTCCAGCTCGGATATCTCTCAGTGTGCAATTCTCAGCTCTAAAAATTCTATTCATGTTTTTGTCTGCTCAGTTCTCAATACACAAGACACTCTCCCTCATCTCAGATAGTTCTGTTTATGAAACTCATCAGGTGCTCTCACATGACATTCTTGGTTATGGAGATTCCAGATTTCAATGGTGGGCTGGTTATTATGGGCTGCTGGGGGTGGCGGCAGACTGCCTGGACTTGGATCCTGGTTCTACCACTGACTGAGTGACCTTGGATGAGCTGACCATTCCACTGTATCTAATCTTATCTGAAACAATGGAGAGGAATCAATACTTCCATTGTGTTTTCATGAGAATTGTGTTGCTAATGATAAAGTGCTTAGAACAGTGCCTGGCATAAAGTTTTAATAAATATACTAAAATATTATTTAGAGGATATGATTTGGCTGTGACATATCTATATCCAATGGATATAACTTTGTGTAAAGAATCATAGCCCTTACTAAAGAGGTCATGCAATTCTCTCCAGTAGTATATTTCTAAGGTAAACTAAAAATGTCACTTTCATGAAAATTGGCAATAAAAGATGCTGAGGAAGACCCAGGAAAAAATAATATTAATATGAAAATGGATATGATCTAGTACAGACCACAGGAATTCATTTTCTTTTATGATTTTCATTTTATTGGGGCTAATTCCTAAAAGAAATAAGTACTTTCTTGGTTAATAATTTTCTTCTTCTTAGGGAATAGGAGGCTCTGAAGCCAGTGGATCCCACTCTTTGCCCTATTAATTGTGAAATCTAAGCCACATTACCTAAGACAAGGACACTCGCTAAGAATTAATTTCTACTCATCTCAAGGGACCATAAGACAATCAAGTGAGATCTCAAGGGAAAAGACATTAGAGTCCTAAGTGAAGACAAATTTAGCCCAATCCATTCTTTTTAATGCAAAATAAAACTGAAGCTTCCTGCTCCTCTGTCTCCCAAACAAACAAACAAACAAAGACACAGTAAACAAAATGAGATTAAAAACTGAATCTCAGAAAGGGGAAGTGATTTGCTCAGGGCCGTATAGCTACTGGCAAGAGGCAGGGCTTGGTGGGAGGTCCGGGGAAATGTTCTCTCAGTGGTCAGGTTTATTCTGGGCTTGGTACAACCTGAGTAGTAAAAGGGGATGGTGGGTGAGTCTTGCAATGAGCTAAGTGGGGAAGAGGTTCAAGCATTCAATTCCATTTGGAGTAGTAATCCTTGTAGCTTCCAGAAAGGGTCTCTTCTTCTTCAGCACTGTAAGACAAGTGTATTATGGGAGGCCACCAGCTTCCTGTGGCTTGGAGATCAGTTGATTAAGACCTGATGGTAAGACCTTTTTGAAAAAAGCCTATCTCAGAAATGCCTTGAGAAGTGTCAGTGGGTTGGAGTTATCAGCTCTGATCACAGATTCTAAGGAAATATCACTGATCTTTCATTCCCTAATGTAGATCAAATAAATACTCCACTGAATGTCACAGCAGAGATTGAAGGAACTCGTCTCTCTATCCAATGGGAGAAACCAGTGTCTGCCTTTCCAAGCCATTGCTTTGATTATGAAGTCAAAATACACAATACAAGGAATGGATATTTACAGGTAATTCCTCAGATCATTCCAATATTTGAAGACAGACATTCATTTTAGAAACATTTAAAACATTATCTTCAGTGACTGCAACCAAATTACAACTTTGTACTAACAAGGTGAAACTTAACTTATATCTACTCAGGTATTTATAGATATAAACCAAATCTTACTGGCCTTTTGTTTTGAAAGAACATACTTTTGGTTGAAACTAACACAAAGGATTAGATACAGACTCATTGGTACTACTGTTAGTTAAAACCTAAAATGATGGCTGGGTACAGTGACTCACGCCTGTTATCCCAGTATTTTGGGAGGCCAAGGTGGACGGATGACCTGAGGTAAGGAGTTTAAGACTGGCCAACATAGTGAAACCCCGCAGTATTTTCAGTACTATAGGTTAGTACTGTACCTATTTTTACTTAGGCAAATTGTTGTTTCCTGTAGCCTCATAAAGGAGTCAACTGAGGTCAGGAGTTCAAGACCAGCCTGGCCAACATAGTGAAACATAACCTATCCGGATGTGGTGGCACACACCTATAATCCCAGCTACTTTGGGGTGGGGGTGGGGGTTGAGGCAGGAGAATCGCTTCAATCAGGGAGGCAGAGGTTGCAGTGAGCTGAGATTGTGCCACTGCACTCCAGCCTGGGTGACCGAGTGACATTTCATCTCAAAAATAAAGAAAAATCTAAAATGATGCAGCTGCTATAAAAACGGTATGATGAATTCTCAAAAAATTAGAAATAGAATTTCCATATGATCCAACAATTCCACTTCTGGCTACATATACAAAAGAATTGAAAGCAAGGATTCAAAGACATGTTTGTATACCCATGTTCATAGCAGCATTATTCACAATAGCCAAAAGCCAGAAGCAACCTGAGTGCCCATTAAATGAATGGATAAGCAAAATGCAGCATATACATACAAAAGGATATGAGCCAGCATTAAAAGGAAGGAGATTCTGGCATGGTACAACACAGAGGAGCCTTGAGGATGCTATGCTAAGAAAAATAAGTCAGTTACAAAAGGACAAATACTGTCCGATTCTACTTTTATGAGGTTAAATAGTCAAACTCATAGAAACAGAGTAAGATGGTGGTTACCAGGAATTGGTAAGGTGAATGGAGAGCTATTGTTTAATGGGTACAGAGTTTCAGTTTCGCAAGATTAAGAGTGTTGAACATTGGTGACACAACAATGTAAAAATACTTAATATCATAAAATTGTACACTTAAAAATGGTTAAGATGGTAAATTTCCTTATATGTATTTTACCACAATTAAAAAAAACATATTAGCACTAATGGTCAAAAATTTCAAGGGGAATGGAACTGAGAAGAAAGTCAATCAACATTTCTTGAGCATCAATTATCTGTCAAGCTTTATTATTTGAGTTTATTCTATCCTCACAATAATGCTATGATGTAATTATCATTCTCATTTTACAGGAAAGTGAGGCAAAAGAGATAAAGTAACTGTCCCACAGTCACAAAGCTAGAAAAAAAATAGGATAGTCGGGATTCCAACTCATGTCTTATTGAGAATAGACAAAGCCAATTCAACTTGATTCAACAAATATTTATTAATTGGTTCCTTTGTGAAAGATAAGGATAAATAAGACTGTTTCTGCCATCGAGTGACCCAATCTTGTGACACACTTGCCCAGCCTTGGGGTTGTCCTCCTACAGGAAAAAGTCAATGTAGCTAGAGATATGGGTGTGGGCAGAGAGCCTGCTCTGCAGAGAGGAATTGAACGGCATCTGCAAGAATGAAGAGAAACTGGTCTGGCGAGAAAACATGAGAAGGACTTTCCTAGTCAGAGCTTCCCAAAATACTTACACTGAAGGACTGTGTGTGTATGTGTTTTATACTGTCTCATCTACCATGGACTGGTGCTTTTGTCAAATACAATTAAAATGATTTGCTAGAAAAAATTAAATACAGCCAAAGACATGTAAAGTGTCAGTTCACTGATGTGTTTATATATATAAGCAATGTCAAATTGCTATCAAAACTTGTAAATTGCAGTCATAATTTCTATATTTCGCCCGTCACAGGCCAGTAATAAATAGTGCCTGACTTGCACCAGTCTAGGAAAGGAGTGACTTTATGCTTGAGAGAGTATGGTTCCTTCAGCCAAGTGGCAAGTAATTCAGTCTGCCTGGATATAAGACCAACACTGGAATCATTACTCTATATGTGACACTGTGACTTCTCCCCAAGTGGCTCTACAGAATTTTGTTAAAAAATAAATAGCTTCTTTTTTTTTTTTTTAACCATGACTACAGGCAATGGATGCCACTGAAAAGTTTTGCACAATAAAGAAATGTGTCTACATTTGCCTAGTAGAAGAATTTCGGTAGCAGCATGAAAACTAGATGTGAGTGGGGAAGGTACACATGGACATATAGATGTCAGTTAGTGGCTACTGTAAGAGTCCAAGCAAAAGATAATAAGAGCTAAAATAGGCAATGGTCATGGGCCTGGAGTTAAAAAGGGAGAAATACCTCCAGGGGATATTCAAGATACAGGTGTCAGGAACACATCTCTGGCACAGGGGACTAGTTGGATGGTGGTGGCAATGATCAGTAAAAAGAAAAATGTGAAAGCCTCATTCATGAGAAAATACCTTCATTTCGACACTAGACAATCTAGTGTTCGTGTGATATTATTTAGTAATGTGACCACAGATTATGGAGGGACAAGGTGAAGGAATAAAGCATTCTGGCCTAGGCCACTCCAGTCTTTCAGTCTGGAAACATCAGCTGGGCCTGGAGAGGATCACCTGGATCTTGACCATTGACCATTTCATATATTTTGGTTACAAGACAGCGTTCCCCTGAAGGGCGATTGCCAACACATCCACACTGAAGCATCTAGCATAAACTAATTGTGTCCTGTTGATTTTAAATTGCTTGCTGATCAGTGAGTCACATGACCCATATAGTACCTCCTGTTTTGACAATTGGCAGAACTAAATTAGGTGTCTGGAGATTCTTATAATGCTATTTTTCCCCACTTAGATAGAAAAAATGATGACCAATGCATTCATCTCAATAATTGATGATTTTTCTAAGTACGATATTCAAGTGAGAGCAGCAGTGAGCTCCATGTGCAGAGAGGCAGGGCTCTGGAGTGAGTGGAGCCAACCTATTTATGTGGGTAAGTAGCTTATGTTTGTTTTGCATTGGCAGCCTTCCGTGTGATCAAAGATGGTAATCTCAGAAATGTATACTTTCATTTGTGGGTCTTAAAATGGTTCATATCTCTATTGTGGCTCATTTTCTATTGGTCTACTGCCTTTTCATCCAGGGACAGATCTGCCATGAAGCCAATAAAGTTTAAGTGTCCAAGCTTCTCATTAGCACCAACCCTCCTAGACCTGGTACCTATTTGTTCCCCCAAATTTTATTTCTAGTTCTATCCATTTTTAAAATTCAACTTTTTATTTTGAAATAATTATTAGACTCACAGGCTATGGGAAGAAATAATAGAGATCATGTGCCTCTCTCATCCAACTTTCCCTAAGGGTAATAACATCTTGCAAAACTATAATACAGTAGTGTAACTATAATATTGGTGTTGACAATCCAGATCTTACTGAGATTTCCTCAATTTTATATATCCTCATTTGTTTATTTTTTGAGACAGACTTTCACTCTGTCGCCCAGGCTGGAGTGCAGTGGAACTATCTTGGCTCACTGCAACCTCCACCTCCCGGGTTCAAGTGATTCTCCTGTCTCAGCCTCCCAAGTAGCTGGGACTACAGGCACATGCGACCAAGCCTGGCTAATTTTTGTATTTTTAATAGAGAAAGGGTTTCACCATGTTGGTCAGGCTGGTCTTGAACTCCTGACCTCAGCTGTTCCACAGGCCTCGGCTTCCCAAAGTGCTGGGATTACAGGCATGAGCCAGTGTGCCCAGCCATATATCCTCATTTGTATATGTGTTTTGGTGGTTCTATGAAATCTTAGCACATGTTTAAGTTCATGTACTCATCATCACAGTCAAGATACAGAGCAGTTTCATCATCACCTGTTACCCTTTTATAAATATAACTATCACTCTCTCCCATCTTCTGTCCCTGAACCCTGGTAACTACTAGTCTGTTCTCAATCTCTGTAATTTTCTCATACCTAAATTTGACTTTATACTTTTATTTATTTAAAAGAAGTTTCCAAAATTGAATAATCTATAGGAGCCCACGAAATCTGGATCTGTCCCTGAGCTTTCAGCCTACCAGACATAGAGGATCAAAGTGTTCAGGCATCACCCAGGCTAGTGTGTTTGCTCTGCAACTGTTTATGTTAGGATCAAATGGACTAGTTTTCTTGGCAAGTTAAGATGGGCATCTTCTCTGTCAGTGAGCTCCATGCAGGGTAATAATATAGCCAATGGCAGCTATGGATGAAGGGACACATTTCCAGTCTCACCCTGTCACAGATGTCAATTCCATACCCAGGACATGTGGACTTGCACCTTGAAGACAGAAAATTCATACCCTGTGTTTGCTATTACCTGGCTGTTACAAGCAAGTCAACATAGGCATTGTCCGAGAGAAGGAAATAGTTAAAAAAGCAGCTAGTGTGTCCCAGGCGTATGTCAAACCACGCAGCCTGGGGAGGCAGACACATGCCATAAACTGTTCCACTAGGTCTACAAGAGCAGGGGATGATGGGCAGAAGACTGGAGCCTTACATAGAAAGCCCAGGTTTAACATTCAGCCTTGACAAGGATTGACTGTGTAGCCCCAGACAAATCATTTCTCTCTGTTTGCTTGGGTTTTCAAGATAAAGGAGATAACACCCACCTTCCCTGCTCCACAGGGTATCTGAAACAAAAACAAGAGCAGGGATAGCAGATTACATGTATTGGGTTTTCGTTGTTTTCGCCAAGCACTATGCTAAATACATTTTCTTAGTCCTATCAACAAACTTACTTTGCAGAGGAGGAAATAGGTTTGGAAAGGTTAGGTGACTGGCTTAACTGTGTGTGGCCAACAACAAGTGGCAGAGATGGGGCTCTAACCCCAGATTAACTGGCTCTAGCACTAGATCTCTGGGCACTCTGGGATGGTGTGACAGGATTCTGCAAGCTTCAAAGTGCTGGGTAGATTAAAGTCTTATTTACGAGATCTTAGTAGCCAATCTTTGTGATTATGGCTGGTCAAACATGTGGATGTCATCTCTCACAAATCCTATGGGGTATTCAATAACCACTGGAAGAGTATACATAGGAGAGATTTATTTCAGGCACATGCTAAAATCTTCTATTATTTAGTTAATTCACTTAAGCTAGGGGGTGTGTTTTCAGGAAAGTCTTGGGCAGTGACCCACTAGCCCATGTGGAAATGACTCAGATCTGACACAGAGCAGGTGGATTTCCATGGAAGACTGGGAAAGATGAGAAAAGTCCTGATAAATGGAGAACTGTTCTGAGTCTGCCATGTGGCTGGTCACGCTGTTACCAGCGCAGCCTTAGAGGGGTAGCCCTCACATCACTCAAGAGAGACTTACAGGAGCAGCATGAGCCTTCCTGGGAAGAGAGAACTGAAAGGACACTAAAAGGAACTGAGAATAGGCCAAATTCACCTGCTTCATAATTCTATCCTCCCTTCCTCCTGCCCCCACCTAACTAAATTGACCCAGCACACACAGAATTTCCCTCAACATAGCTCCATTTGCACAGAGAAAATTCACTCTGTTCCCCAAGAAGGAAACAAATATGAGAAACATTAATCAGTCTCAGGAAATTTTTAACAAGGTCATTAATTTTGTCAAGTGCCTAAGGTGGAAGTTTAATTTTTGTTACTTGACTTTAATAGACTTCTTTTTAAACACGCTTTATGTTACTCCCCACAGGCACAAAACTCACTGGCTCAAAACTACTGCTATTTCTGTCTTTCCAACACTTCCATATATACAATTCCGGAGATTTTTAAATGCTGTCTAAGGAACCCTAAACTAAGATGATGGACACCAAGGTCAGAATCCTGGATAGGAAGCCAGTTATGCTTTCTGAGCCTTTGACTTTTGAAGTTATAGTCAATGTTGACTGTAGATAATTTAGAATGTATAGGGTGAAAAAGAAGCACTAGATATTCAGGACATCTGGGTTTTAGCCATGGCTCTGCCAATGTCTAGCTCTATGATGTAAGCTAGAAATGGCAAAAGATAACATTTTGTGAGCAAAGTAATCAGAGACAGCTTAGAGTGCAGTGTTGAGAAGAATTCTGAGGCTAAATTTAGACTATCAGAAGGAATCATGATCTCCTGCCACCACTGCAGGAGACAGGGTGGTGACCAGTGTGCCAGGGTTTTGCCACCCTGTCCTAGTCAGTCGACACCTAGCCCATATGGGCCTCAGCGCCCTCACCTGTAAAATATAAGCACTGCACCACAAACCTGCTTCCAATTCTGCCATTCACATTTACCTCCTCTGCACCACCACACTGCAAAAGTGCTGAGAGTGAAATTGTGATCCATAACGAGTGCTTATTTTAAGCTTGTTTTTAGTTTATTATTCACTCTCCACTTTAGAGCTCTCTTACCATTATTATTTCCTAAATAACACCTTCCTAGTTTGAATATGGGCTCATTATAATTTCCCCCCTAGGTGTACTTCGTTGCCATTATCTATATCAAATACCATTTCATTTACTGCCACCCTTTTCATGAAGATGAGCTGATTAATATTACTACTCACCTTATAAATTCATCCTTTCTGGAATTTACTCCCCTGCTCAGTTTAGGATCATTAGTGAATTTAATCAAGGTAGACTTTCCATTTTCATCAAGATGATTAATAAACATAATAGGAAGTTCAAGCCCCTCTGGGACATTTTGCGTGGCTCTTTTTTATCCCTTGAGGATGGAGCAATAATTACGTTCAGCTAGGAGTTTATCAGGTGATTTTGCTGCTACATTCATTTCCTTTAAACACGCTTTCTCGTCTTTTACCTTATCTTAAAAATGACAGGCTGCAGCCCTCCCACTTCATTTTACTCCAATGTTCAACTCAAATATCACCCCTTTCTTAGATATTAATCCCCCCCACCATTATTTTAACTTAAGAAAATGGAGGTCCTGAGATACTAAATGGCTCAGCAGTTGTCAAACAGCCAAGAAATGACTATTAACATATAATTTTCTCAAATAGGTGATATATGAACCAATTAGTGAATTAGAATAGATTTTGTTCACTAATTAACCCACTATAGCCCAAGGTTCTTTCATTACAAAAATGAGACACAGGGTAAGTTTTGATTGATGAGATAAGGGGAGCTGGGAGAGGCAGGGGGTGCTGTCCGGCTCTGTTGGTAATGTCCCTGGCCTTCCAAGGGGCACAGGGGACAGTAGGTAGGGGGCATAGTAAGCAAGTGAGTGCTCTTTGCTTGCTCTGAACGGTGCCTGATTGGCTCTCCTGTCCTAGAATTTCCAGAGTATTGAATCTTTAAAATTAAAAACAATTGTTTTATTTCAACAGTTGGTTTTTGGTTACATGGATGAATTGTATAGTGGTTAAGTCTGGGCTTTTATGGTACCCATCAGCTGAATAGTTTACATCATACTCAGTAGGTAATTTTTCATCCCTCATGCTCCTCCTACCCTCTCTCCTTCTGAGTTTCCAGTGTTCATTACACCACTCTGTATGCCTTTGTGTACCCATAGCTTAGCTCCCATTTGTAAGTGAGAATATGTGATATTTGGTTTTTGGTTCCTGAGTTATTTTCCTTAGGATAATGGCTTCCAATTCCATCCAAGTTGCTGCAAAAGACATTATTGCATTCTTTTTGTACAGCTGAGTAGTATTTCATGGTGTATATTTACTGCATTTTCTTTATCCATTCATTGGTTGGTGTGTACTTAGGTTGATTCTGTATCTTTACAATTGTGAATTGTGCTGTAATAAACATGCATATTAGGTGTCTTTTTGATATAGTGACTTCTCCTTTGGAAGATTTCTCAAATAACTAAATGCATTCTACAATTTGATTCAGAATTTTTTTAAGAGATGAGGCGGTCTCACTATGTTGCCCTGTCAGGTCTCGAACTCCTGGGCTGAAGCGATCCTCCTGTCTTAGCTTCCCGGGTAGCTGGGACTATAGGCACATGCCACTGAGCTGGGCTGGAATTTTTTGTAATGGAAGTAGCAGTTTCATTTTATCAGTACTCGTTATCAACTACCCTAGATCAGCTGGCTTCTGTGTCTTATCTTAAGAGCTAACTTCCCAATTTTCACATGTTTTTCTCCTTTTTAAACTTTCTTAACTTCCGGAATCTTCTGTTCCTGTGTTATCTTTGCTGTCTCCTGTTTACCGAAACCTTTTGCTTCCTGACTGCTCTTCATGAAGCTGTGCGTTTTCTGCAGTACATCATCATCTCGTCTTCCCTCCATCCATGAAGTTCAAATGCCAAGCGTGAAACAAGGAATGATGAAAATAAAATTTCCCACGGTCATGTCCTTGCCCGTAGAAGAGAGTATTATGTGGGTCTACCCTGCGCTTATTTCCGACTGTGCCTTTGGTCAGGATCAGTGGTTCTGAGACCTGCTTCTTCTGTGACAGACCACAGTCACTGCAATTGCCCTTCAAAGAAATGATGGGTTTTGCTTTGACTTCACTGAAGGTAAAATTTGATGGCCAGGTTCTATGCAATAATGCTACAGAGTACCATTAAAAATGTACTTTTTAAAAAGCTTTCTTTAGTCTTGAGACGTATCGTACCTATACCCAGAGGAGCAAACAAGACTCAGTGCAGTTTTCAGATTGCTCAGTCATGAGGTCACAGCAGACAAGGGTGACCTGTCTGCTGCCCCCAGCAGCTCCTTAAACATGGAGATGTATTGTTCGTAGGAAATCCTGCCCCCGCTGCACCCCACCCCCAGTAGCTCAAATCCGGTCAGAGTTTGAGCTGGCGGGCAGGCGGTGGGGGTGAGGGGTGGGGTGGGGGGGAGGCGTGTCTCAGAGTCATGTGACACACCCTAGAATCTCTTAGGACTTAATGAAAATGGGTTGAGGCAGGGGATCAAGGTGGCCTGTGGTAATATGGGCTGGAAGCAAGGCCACTCCAGGGAAACTCCTGTGACTTCTTCCTTTGACTTGACATTCAAGGGCTGATGTGGGTGGTGACCTGGTAACTTTGTCGTGCACCTAGAGTCACCTTTGGGACCATCAAATGCATCTTCATTTTCCAGTTTGCCTGCATTGTGCCAACGTCCCACAGCTCCAACCTGATTCTTTGGACTCTGACTCCCACTCGGAGTTCTGTTCTCTTCTCTTTGTCGCCCCTGATCCCTACCCTCTCCCCCAGCAGCTCTTTCTTTTTAAATTCTCACACTGTGGTGAAACAAGGAGAAAGATGACAGGGAAGTGTTGTGTAAAGGTCCACCTGAGCTTTCCCTAGGCCTTCCAAAATAGTCTTGCAAAACTCTTGCGAGGTTAGAGATGGGAGCCTCTGGGTCTACACAGTAGCAAAAATTGCTTAAAAATAACAAGAGCTGACCCACTAACAACATGAAAGACTCACTTAGGCTAACCTAAGACTAACACTGCTTATTGTGGTTCTGGTTTTCCTGTGTAGACGGATGGCATGGTCACACTGCTTCCTTTGGTCCAGGCTGGTCAGACCCCATGTGGCAGCCCCACAATTTGCTCCCAGGAGAGGGGCGGGACTGCCTCACCCCAGTGGTCATCCCATTGGCCTGAAGGAGGACTAACAGAGAGCTTTCAGTGTTCATCTCCAAACTCCAGAAGCAAGGAGTTCCCACAGCACTTTCAGGCACGGCCACCTCTATTGGTGCCTACACTGCCCTTCTAGGCATAAATTCTGCCTTGTGGCAGGATGGCAGCTTGGGGGAGGGAGGGACTCTGTCAGAGGGCCAGTTCCTGTGCAGGACACATTCACCAACATTATCTTGTGTATCCTGACACACATGATTTCCTAATCACACAGGTGAGAAAATAGGAAAGGAACTGCCGGAAGCCACATAGATAGAAGGTGTGACTCCTGGGTCTGAAACCCAGCCAGAGGATTGGCTCCACATCTGAGTTCTTTTTGAGATGCTCCATTGCCCCAGGGGTTATTACTCCAGCCAGGGAATCTGAGGTAGGAGAATGGGCTACACTCAGGCAGAGGGACTGGAGGCTGTGAAAGCAGGAAGCTCTGCCAGCTCTTGACCCCATCAACCTCTATCTGGACAAGTTATTGGGAATGAAGTTAACATCTTCAGGCTGTTCTTGTCTAAATGTTCCTGTCCAAGATCTTCATAGTGTTCATCTTAATGAACATTATGAAGCCTAAGTCCTTGAAGGATAGGAACACCCATACCCTTTTCTCTTCCTCAGTGTCTGAAATATTTGGTGTGTGTTTATTTCTCCTGACCTGAGTTTATCACTCTGCATTTTGAGAATTCTGATAGCACTTCAATTTTGGCCTTGCTTTGATGAAAGGGAAATTATCTTGATGAATTTGTTGACACAATGCATCTCATCCTAATCATAGTTACAATAAGTAATATTTATTGATATTTATTAATATTAATATGTATCCATACTGTGCTAAGCACTTCACATGTATTAATCCATTAAATTCTTATCCTTGTTTTATAATGCAGGACATAGGCACTGGAGAGGCTACCCTGCTCAAAGTCATCTTGGTAGCAAGTGACAGAACCAGAGCTAAACCTTTTTTTTTTTTTTTTTTTTTTTTTGAGACGGAGTCTTGCTCTGTTGCCCAGGCTGGAGCCAGTGACACAATGATCTCGGCTCACTTTAACCACCACCTCCCATGGGGGTTCAAGAGATTCTCCTGCCTCAGCCATCAGAGTAGCTGGAGCCGGAGACATGCCACCATGCCTGGCTAATTCTGTATCTTTAGAAGAGGCAGGATTTAATCATGTTGGCCAGGCTGATCTTGAACTCCTGACCTCAAGTGATCCGCCCACCTTGGGCTGCCAAAGTGCTGGGATTACAGTCTGAGCCACCGCACTGGGCCTAGGACTAAACCTCTTTATCCCTTGTTGCTTACTTCTGTGTGATGACTACATCCTCTGCAGCCAGCTTTCATCTGCTTCAGCAGGCTGATAAGACAGGCCCAGCATCCCCTTACAGGGAAGAAAGTTCTGGGTTGCTTAGGGGCCCCAGAAGGTACATAGCCCTTGGTGCTTTGTGGGAAAGCCTGCAGAGAAGAAAGGTGCTATAAGGAATTCCCCACTCAACTTCATCAAGTCTAGTCCTACTGGGGGATCATGTAGACAAGCAGTATTGCAGTGAGCCATCCAGTTAATCCTGAATGCACACACATGCACACAAAATACACACATGCACAAAAATACACAGTCTCCATTTCCTCTCTCTATTGGGTTGCTTCAAGCCCAGTTCCACCAGATGAACATAGTGCAAGTCATGTGTGTTTTTGCTCTGGGTCCTTCACTACTCTATATTTTGTTCACTGAGGCTGCATTTTGCTGATCTCTTTTTATTTCTCTAAACCAGGTACTGCTCACAGTCCATTTGACAGCTGTCTCGAAAGCTCATTCACTTAAAAGCTTTGCTCCTGACTTGCTTGCACAGGGAGCCTGTGATCTGGTTTGGGTGCTCATTCATAAATGATGCCACGGTCTCCCCTCCAACCTCAGGCAAGTCACAGGAAGCTAGTTAAACCCTGTATCATAGACTACCATATTGACATCCTCTCAATTATCCAACCCTGTTGGTGCCATTTGAACTTCTCCCAGCACCTGCCGGTTCTAAAAACACAGCAGGCCTGCTCTATTGGAAGCATCCCATCAATTTACTAATTAGCTCTTTTCCCGGGAAACCTATTGTTGAGTCTGAAATCAGATTCAAAATCAATATGTAAGCATTCAAAGTTCATAGTTACATGGACAATTTAAGGTGGTACAGGCTTCCAAATCAAATTTACCTCCTAAGAGCTAATAGTCTAAACCTCATAGATATAGACTTCTAGAGCAAGAGGGGCTGCAGTTCTGAAGGGGAAGTGGCTTGACAAAGCTCCCAGAGGCAGAGCTGGGACTAGTTTGGGTCCAATACCTGTAGTCCTTCTGCCCTCTGTGTAGCCACTGTCCCAGCCCAGCTGCACCCCATGTTCCATTCAATATACATTCTAGGGTCATAGAAGAATAGCAGACTATTGGCTTATATGCAAGGTCAAATGGTTGAGATGTCAAAAATGATGGAAACTGAAGTCCGCAGAATCCAGACAACTGAATTTCCCAAATGCTGTAAGTTGACAATGCCTAAAAATCACCCAGAAATCAAATAGGGGGTTTGGAGGGCTTCTCCTCCTTACCAGGACAGGCTGTGTGACTTCTTTCTGAAACTCATCTTTGCATAACCAAATGGCAGTGCTCATTGATTTCTTGAAAAGAAACATCTGTGACTTCCTTTTAAATGGCAAGAAAAGTATTCTCCTTGAGTCACAGAAAAGATTCAAATTACCTGGAAATACTTTTTTTTTAATCTCCAAGGTTGGAGATCCCAGAATTCAAATTAAGGCTATATTGTGGGATCTCCCAACTTCTATAGTATCGAAATTCTTAATCATTTTGACCCAAAGAATGTATACTTTCAGGAGGATTCGCCCTACTTGTTCTACTCTGAGCAAAACCAGAGTAGATGCTTATTTTAATTCACTAATTTGCTGACAGTTTTTGCATAAATAAATAGCAGAACAGTAGATAATCCACAAGTAATTTCCACTTAGCAATGAGTATGTAAAAAGCTTTTCTTGTGCAAAATTTCCCTGCCAATTTGTGTTTTCTTCAAGGAAAAGCTGACCTTGTTGGGTTCTCAGGGGTTTTCAACTGCCTATAGGGGAGTAGTCCTAATGCATTTGGGGCAACTGGAGAAGCCGGGCCAGGAGAGATGACTAATGTGCCAACACCCTCCCAGCAGTGACCATGACTTTACTTCTCATATAGTACCTTGTGTGCATCAATAACTATTTTTCATTTAATGAAATAAAATCTGTTGCCTCTACACTTTTGCTAATTCAGTGAGGATCTTCGCTTGTCAAAGTGAGGTCTGTAGTGAATAACTCGACAGTGGTTTAACTGAAAAGATTTTTGTAATCATGGTCAGAAGAAAACGGTACTTTTATCAGGACTTACCACATCAGGCTGGGGGTATTGCACAATTTGAGACACAAATGTGACTGAGAGTGTGACCCTGATAATTATTTACAACACTGCTCCTTTTTTTTCCCGAACCTGTACTTTTTCTGTTGGTTTAACTAGTTGTAAGCAGGATAAATTTTTCCTGCTGATGTACCACTTGCTGAATTTGTGTCCTGTGTATATGAACCCACAGTTTCTGAATGTGGTTATAGGAATATTTACATAATGTTTAAGAGCATGGAATAGTTTCAGAGACGGGATGATGAAGCAGGCTAAATTCCTTATTCAGGAAATCAGACTGGGAAATAAAGTAAGACAGTATTTGATTTGCTGGTATTAGTTTGTCCCAGCTACTCTTTATATTACCTAAGAGAGAATACAGTAAAAAAACAAAGTCTAACAGGGCATTCAGTTCCAATCCAGAGGACTGAATATTAATCATAGGACCACCGAATATCTGTAGGATTTAGGAAAATAAAAGTTTTGCCACTTTGAGGTTCTGTTTTCCATCATTTAACAAAATGTGGTTAATGCCTTTTTGTAAAACAATAGACATAAGTATATTTCAAAATAAAACTTGAAAAAAAATACTATAGCCACAGGGCTGGGCGCAATTGGTCACGCTTGTAATCCCAGCACTTTGGGAAGCCCAAGTGGGAGGATTGCCTGAGTCTAGGAGTTTGAGGCCAGCATGGGCAACATACTGAGGCCCTGTCTCTATGAAAGATCAAAAAAACTAGCCAAGCATGGTAATGCATGCCTGTGGTCCCAGCTACTTGGGTGGCTGAGATGAGAGGATTGCTTGAACCCAGGAGTTAGAATCTGCAGGGAGCTATGATCATACCACTGCACTCCAGTCTGGGTGGCAGAGCAAGACCCTATCTCATATAAATAAATAGTATAGTCATAGGTTTTTAACAAAGTGCTTCAGTCCCACCTAGAGTTTGGGGAATGTCAGGAGGAACATTAGTTTTGCGAAGTAGCCACCTTTAATTAGAGACGCAGCCTGCATGCTTAGTCTTATCAGACAGCAGGGATACAAACAATAGAACAGGGCTTCCCAGAATGATGCACAGAGAGCTATGAAGATGATGCTCAGGAGAGTTCTCAATGACAAAGCAAAGCTTAGAATAAGTGAAGGGAAGCTCCTGTGTATTCAGTGTGCCCTCAGTTTTGCAGAGGGAGGGAGAGGAATGGGATTCCTACACCAAGGTTAAGAGCAAGGACAGGTTGGGCTCCCTCACTTCCCAGCTTTGTGGCCTGGGCTGACTTATTCTGTCCTTTTCTGTACAGTAAGAATAATAGTGTCCTTTTTCAGTTCCTCCATCTGTACAGTAAGAATAATAGTGTTTATCTCAAAGCATCATTGTGAGAATTAAATTGAGAATATACGTGAAGCACTTTACATAGTATCTGGGCACCTAGAAGCACCCAGAAAAAGTGAAAAATATGTATAGAAAATAAGCTCCTACTTACTTCCAATGACTCCTGATTTTTCTTTTTTCTTTTTTATACTTTATTACAAATTTTAAACTTCCTGCAGCAAAACAGGTACTTCTTTTCTTTTTTTGAGATGGAGTCTCGCTCTGTCGCCCAGGCTGGGGTGCAGTGGCACAATCTTGGCTCACTGCAGCCTCTGGCTCCCAGGTTCAAGTGATTCTTCTGCCTCAACCTCCCTAGTAGCTGGGATTACAGGTGTGTGCCACCGCCCCTGGCTAATTTTTATATTTTCAGTAAAGACAGGCTTTCACCATGTTGGCCAGGATGGTCTCAAACTCCTGACCTCAAGTAATCTGCCCATTGGCCTCTCAAAGTGCTGGGATTACAGGCATGAGCCACCACACCCCACCCACAAAGGTACCACTTTTCTAAAACCAGTTTTGTTAAAGATAGGTGTACATGAAGTGACCTTACCCTGGACTGAGTGAGTGGTGCTAGAAAAGGTACCAGCTGGGGAAGGATCTGAAGGATTATATATTTCAACCGCCTTGTTTTTAGATGAGGAAACCAAGGCCCAGAATGACCACCTTCACAGCAAGCTGAGACTAGCACCTAGGTTTCCCGACTAGGCAGGGATGAAAGCACTGGGCAAAGCATGCCTGTCCAGTACTAACCACTGGGTATGCAGTAACAATGTGAACTGAGGGAATGAGGAGAAGGGATGAGGGCTGTAAAGGATGGAAAGAGTCAAAGTGACTTCAAGGCTTCAGGTTTGGGGGCTCAGAAGAATGGAAACTGAAATGGGGCAGTGAGTGAGAGAAGGAGTTTTGATATGAAGAAGACCATGCATTTGTTTGGTTTTGAATGTTGTCAGCCTTGAGAAACATCCGAGCAGGTTTCCGGTTTCACCTGTGGACAGTTTAAGACATAGGCCTGGAGCTGAGTGTCAGGCAGGACCAGGGATAAAAACCTGGGAGAAAATTTCATGAAATTAAAAGATAAGGCTGTATAAACAAACTTTTCAAAGTTCAAAGAACAGACCACAGTGGAAAATACCAAAGGGTCAAAGGATGAGTGGAGAGGGCCAATAGAAATGAAAAAGGGGAGAAGTGCCACTGAAGAAGAGGAAGATTTGGGCAATAAAGCTGAGGACTCAATTTCAGGGTCGGCTCAACTATCCACAGTCTGAAATTCAGGAAGGAGGTCAGTAAAAATAAAGCTGGAAAAAGAAACCCAGAATATTTTGAATTTGACGAGGAGGAAGTCACCATGATTAAAAAAGCAGTGTTAGAGATGGGAAATGAAGCATCTGAATCCCTTAAAGAATTTTTTAAATTTTGAGACAGAGTCTCACTCTTGTTGCCCAGGCTGGAGTGCAGTGGCAAGATCTAGGCTCATTGCAACCTCTCTCTCCCAGGTTCAAGCAATTCTCCTGCCTCAGCCTCCCAGATAGCTGGGACTACAAGCATGAGCCAGCACGCCAGGCTAATTTTTGTATTTTTAGTAGAGAGAGGATTTTGCCATGTGGGCCAGGATGGTCTTGAACTTCCAACCTCAGGTGATCCACCTGTCTCAACCTCCCAAAGTGCTGGGATTACAGGCGTGAGCCACCACACCCAGCCCTTATTCAAGAATTTAGACTGGGAAATAAAGTAAGAAGGTATGTAATGACAGTGGAGAGAGATAGCAGAGCAGGGTCATGGCTTATTCAAGATGAAAGATTCTATGACAATTTGAAAGCAAAACGGGGGAGGTGAAGAAGGAGATTAAAACTTTCAGGAGGTAGAAGATAAAGCTTGGGTAGGGGTCCTCAAAAGCCAAAAAAGCAAGAGAACAAGGCAAGGCTGGAATCACTAGCATTATATCCCAAGGCATCTCTCCCTCTTGTTACTTGAATGATTTGGGTTTTAAGCATTTTAAAGATTTTTGAAGTCTTAGCCTATTAACAAGGACTTGAAAATTCCACTTATGTATTTCTCATTTTCTAGAGGAAGCAACTCATAGTAAACTGGGGATGGTAATCTTTTCTCCTGGTGCGGTGTGGTTGAAACCTCACCACAGTACTTAGCACACTGGTCATTAAATCACTGTTAGTGTTGCTATTTGCCGAGTGTGATTCTTTCTAATGGACTCCATGACAGGAGCACCCGTGTATGATCTTTTGACAACTGAATCCCAGTAATTTGTACAGTGCCAAAATATAATGGGTGCCCAATGAATATCTGTTAAATGGAAGAATAAAGGAATCAATGAATAAGCAGTCTCTCCCACAGAAAGGAAACTCGTATTCAGGGAGATCATGCAGGATTTACATTATTCAGTCAAGCAGGTTAGCAAGTGCATAACCTCTCTAAACACTATTTGGTAAATGGCCTTGAGTTTTTCTTTTTTTGGTGAGGGGCAGGGGACAGAGTCTTGTTCTGTCCTCAGACTGGAGTACAGTGTTACAATCTTGGCTCACTGCAACCTCCGCTACCAGGGTTCAAGCAATTTTTTGCCTCAGCCTCCCACTTAGCTGGGATTACAGCTGTCTGCCCCCACAATTGGCTAATTTTTGTATTTTTAGTAGAGACTGTGTTTCACCATGTTGGCCAGCCTGGTCTCGAACTCCTGGCCTCAAATGATCCACTCCCCGTGGCCTCCCAAAGTGCTGAGATTTACAGACATGAGCCACTGTACCTAGTTGGAGTTTGTCTTGGATGCATTTCTTGTACTTAAAAAAAAAAATTACATACCCCAAAGCTATCATAGAAGTTCCTAAAAGAATTTGTCTCTTGAATGTAGATTCAAAGCAAATTTAAACAGAATAATTGGCATGCAAAATATTGACTTTCTGCACTGACTTAATGGCAGTTTTCCTCTTTCCTATCTGTGAAATGGGAACAATGGTAAGAGGTACTTTAAAGATACTTAAGATTGAAAAGCACTTAGAGTCTGATGCCTTTATTGTTCACTACAAGTATTATCGCATACTTCCTCCAAAAGTTTAATTTCCAACTTTGTAAAATATTTTGATTGTGATTCAGTTGGGTTACTCAGTAAGCTTATGTTTTGTGGATATTCCATCTAAAAACCTTACTACGTACCAAAAACAGATACGCTCCAGGATCCAAGTGGCACAGTACATGGAATGAACTCCATAAATATTTGCTGAGAGACTGAATAAATCATTTTTTAAGAATAAAACTGGTCTCACAATAAAACTGGTCTCACTGCCATCATTTCATTTCATCCTATATCAGCTTTGTGAGGTTGTTATTACCTGTCTTTTACAGATAAGAAATCTTAGGCTCAGGGAAGTTAAGCTCCCTGCCCAGCACCACCCAGCACGGGCAACTAAAACTCAAGCTGTCTGATGCCCCAAGCCTCATCATTTCTTTTACCTGCTACTGCTTCTAACTTGGACTTTGTTTTCTTTCTTTCTTTTTTGTTTTCCACCAGGAAATGATGAACAGAAGCCCTTGACAAAATGGTTTCTCTTTGTGCTTATGGCAACCATCTGCTTGATCTTGTTAATTCTCTCGCTCATCTGTAGAATGTAGGTATTCTTTATATTTGGGAGCTTGCAATGGGGTCTGAGTACTGCATTTTTACACGCTTACTAAGTGTCCGGTAGGCAGAGGGTTCTTGTTACCAGGTGGAATTCATGGCATTTTTGTGCCTGGATGACCTGTTCAAGATGAGCTTAGGCCAAATCAAAAGTAGGAAACATCCAGAGGTGAATTACAGAAGCCAGACAGAGCACAACACAGCCCTTGGCTATCACTCACTCCTACTTGAAGCTGTAGACAGCTTGTTAATTTCTGTGAAAGTTTCTACATGCGGGCTCTTTTGATTCCTTCTTAGCCTTCCACTCAGTCCTTGGCTGCCAGCATAGGCTTTTCACAGCTCAGAAAGGCTAAAATCACCACAATGCCTGCACATCATCATCCTCAACTATCAGGTCACCAGGCCCCTAAGTGGCTGATGGCGCATAGGTCAAACACAGATTCTACAAATAGCATGTGGACCTGGTGTACTATCCTGGAGCCCACAAATGGCCTGTAAGTACCCCTTACACATTTTAGCTTTCAGTAAGGCAAAGGACATTTTAGGGGGCTTAAGAACATGTTTTGTCTTGGCCCGTTCATAATTTAGAAAATGACTTTTATATTAAACAGCTTTATTATTATAAATATTATCTTCAGATGGCATCTATAGGTTGGGGAAGGCAGCCCAAAGGAGATGAAAAGAAAGTAAATTTGGCTGAGCACACCTATAATCTCAGCACTTTGGGAGGCCAAGGCTGGAGGATCACTTGAGGTCAAGGGTTCGAGACCAGCCTGGGCAAATGGTGAAACCCTGGATCTACAAAAAAATACAAAAATTAGCCAAGTGCAGTGGCATGTGCCTGTACTCCCAGCTACTCTGTAGACTGAGGCAAAAATTGCTTGAGCCCACAAAGTGGAGGTTGCAATGAGCTGCAATGGCACGACTGCACTCCAGCCTGGGTGACAGAGCAAGACATGGTCTCAATAACAACAACAACAACAAAGTAAGTAAACTCTGTGAGCAAGCACACTTGAGGAAGGAATGCTTCAACCAGCATTGTAGGAAACGACACAGCATGACACATTTGAAGTATACAGTTCATTTTCAGAGATTACGCCTGGTAACACCCACTGACACAAAGCAGTTTCCATTTGTTCTTCCCTGGATGACTCAGAAGCCACAGCAGAGCCTTGCGGTACCCCCCAAAGTCTTCGCCTATTATTTTGGAAGTCTTGGTCAATAAAGATTTTGAATTTACAAAACAGCAGATTCTAGAATTAACCAGGTCAATGTTTAGAGTAGACATTTAGAGACAAAAGGTATACTCATGCTCATCTAATTCTTTCTTTCGCCCTGTTTTCAGATGTCATTTATGGACCAAGTTGTTTCCACCAATTCCAGCACCAAAAAGTAATATCAAAGATTTCTGTGTAACCCCTAACTATGAGGTAATGTGGAAAGTTCTTATGATATGCCACATATGTCCAGGGTTGAGTCCCCTGGGAGCTGTCACTGGGTTTTTGGTTTTCTATATTATAGGGGAGGGTTTTTACCCAGAAGGCCAAGAGTATTTCTATTGCTTCAGTCATTCTGTTCTTTGGCTGATTTGGTTGTTTGTATTTTTTAAGAGATGGGGTCTTGCTGTGTTGCCCAGGCTGGTCTCAAACAACTAGGTCTAAGTGATCCTCCCACCTCAGCCTCCCAAGTAGCTGGAACTACAGAAGTATGCCTTGGCTGATAGTTTTATTATGCATGTTCATTACTGTTTTGACATATTAGAAAAGTCCTAGTCTCTTATAAGTGTTCTTGCCAGTCAGACTTGAATTTTAATTTCATATCAGCCATTCTTTAACTGACTTTGGACAATCTCTTCAACCCTATGGGTGCTGAATTTCTTTCTGGTATAAGGGACACAGATGAGATTGTACAATGTTCTGCTTAGCTCTAATGTTTTAAGACTCCACGTTTCCACCTGAGTACCTTAGTTAATAGAGAATTTTCAGAGGGAATTGAGAGCTCTTTAGTATTAAAAATACTATAGAAAAGGCAAATTATTTTACCCAATATGTATTTTCTCAGGCCTATTCACCATTGAGAGCACTTAGGTTCAGCCCAATGGTCACTTACCTGTGGCTATCCAATTGTTCCAGCATCAGTAAGTCCTTTCCCCAGTGAATTGTCTTGGCGTTTCTGTTGGAATTAGTTGCCAAATATAGGTGGCTCTATTTCTGGACTACCTGTTTGGTTTTTGTGACCTTTTTGTGTATCTTTATGCCAATACAATACTGTCCTTATTACTGTAGCTCTATTGTAAACCGTGAGTCCAGTTTGTATAAGGCCTCCAAAAATGATTTTTTAAAAAATTATTTTGGTTATTCTATATCCTCTACATTTTCATATAAATCTTAGATTTAGCTGATCATGTTCTATAAGAAAAGGTAGCTGAGATTTGGGGTGAGATTGTGTTGAGCCATAAGTTAATTTGGGGAGAAGTGATATCTTAATATTAATCCTTCTTATCTATAAATGTAGCATATCACTCCACTTCTTTAGGTTTTCTTTAACTTCTCTCAGCAATGGTTTGTGATTTTTCAGTGAATAATTACTTTGCTTTGCCAAATTTATCCTTAAGGTAAATGGTTATCTAGATCAGGGCTCAGCAAACTTTTTCTATAAAGAGCCAGATAGTGCATATTTGAGGGACAAATGGTTTCTCTCTCTTTAACTGTGCCACTGTAGTGTAAATGTAGCCACAGAAAATGTGCTAATGAATGAGTGTGGCTGTGCTCCAGGAAAACTTCATTTATGAAAACAGGCAACAAGCCAGATTTGGCTCACAGCTGTACTTTGCCAACCCCTGATTTAGATCAAACAATTTTCTTAACAAATTTAGGTTTCTCTCAAATAAAGTAACTCATGATTGGATGAACCACCTGATGACTGGTTGTAGGGAAAAGAAAAGGTTGATGGAAAAACTCACCAAAATGATTAATTTCAACAAGTGGCGACCTTTCCTTAGCGTTTGCAGTTTGGTTGTTGGAAGGATTTATAGACAGTTAAAATTACTAGCCGATTGCAGTAGAGAATGGAGGCTGGCAAAAGAATCACCCTGCCGGTGGCTGGATCCTTGTGTTCTCCTTTATCAGGGGAACGGCCCATCTACTCTCCTTCACTGAGTTCTTTCGGAGGAAGAGTGGGCCCCAAGGTGGAACTGGTGCTGGTTCTGGATGTATGCTGGCAGTCCCTCCTTGGTCTAGCACACTCACCCATGAGAAACCACATCTGGTTTTGTTTGTTTGAGATGGAGTCTCCCTTTGTCACCCAAGCTAGAGTGCAGTTGAGTGATTTCCACTTACTGCAACCTCTGCCTCGCCGGTTTAAGTGATTCTCCTGCCTCAGCCCCCCAAGTAGCTGGGATTACAGGTGCCTGCCATCACGCTTGGCTAAATTTTGTATTTTTAGTAGAGACAGGGTTATGCCAGTCTAGTCTTGAACTCCTGACCTCCAGCAATCCAGCCTCCCAAAGTGCTGGGATTACAGGTGTGATTCATAGCACCCAGCCCACATCTAGTTTAAGCAGCCAACTGAAGTTATTTGTCCCAGCCTCTTAATGGTGGTATCTAATTTCCCTACAGAGCCCTGAAAGATTTCCTTTAATATCCTGAAGTTGGAGAAATAAACTGGTTTAAGAGCTTATTGAATGAGGTTGTTATTTGTTGTTAATTAAAATCAAGTCATGTGTGTAAAATAACAACTTGAGGCAGACAAGCTGGTTTCAGAATAATTCGAGGATGAATGGCAGCACTCAACATCGCCTGGCTTCTCAGGACAACTTATTCTCTTCTCACATTGGAGAGTTTCACATAAAAACAAAGCAGTTAGAGACTGAGATTAAAAAGAAAGAACATATAGAACTGAGGAAATGAAGTACTGCCTGGTGCTGTAGGTGCCATGGCCTAAATTCTCCACCTGAGAGAGGATGAGAGCTTGCACAGCCTCTACCTCCAAGGACAAAAGCCATCTAACCCATTCTCAGGAGCTGTGATACAAGGATGACAAGAGGGTACACTAGTGCTATAGGCAGTGGCCACTGGGAAATGTTTGGCTAGTGGGAAAGGAAACCCTTTCCTTTACAAGGTAATGTGCACCTTTGAGCTTGGGGTGGGTGCCCGAAGTCCTGGGACTTAGTGGAGCTCTGCCATCCCAAAAGCAAGTTTTTGCTTGTTCAGACCTCAGTTAGAAATTATTTTGTAACATTCAAACTATAGTGAAGGGCTGGGCATGGTGGCTCATGCCTGTAATCCCAGCACTTTAGGAGGCCAAGATAGGTAGATCACTTGAGCTCATGAGTTCAAAACCAGCCTGGCCAACATGGCAAAACCCCATCTCTACAAAAAATACAAAAATTAGTTAGGTGTGATGGTGCACACCTGTAGTCCCAGCTACTTCGGAGGCTGAGGTGGGAAGATGGCTTGAGCCCAGGAGGCAGAGGTTGCAGTGAGCTAGGATTGTGCCACTACACTGCAGCCTGGATGATGGAGCCAGAACTTGTCAAATAATAATAATAATAATAATAATACTGTGAAGGAAGAAAATGAATTGGCCTTTAGCAGAAAAAAAATAGCTTATTCTAAAAAATCAAATCCTGAGCTTTCTAATAATTTACTTATTTGTATATTTTTTGTAGAGACAAGGTCTCACCAGGCTGGTCTCCAACTCCTCCGCTCAAGCTATGTGCCTGCTTCAGCCTCCAAAAGTGCTGGGATTACAGGCATGAGCCACAGTGCCTAGCCTGAGCTTTCAATTTATAAGACTGGCTTCCAGCTGTTCTTTGTTTCTACAGTGGCAACCAGAAAGGGTTCTTCCCCCAATTAGGTTGTCTATAAACTATTAAAAGTAAAATGGATAAGGCAGGAGCCATGCCTGCTGCGTCCATCAGTGAATTCCCAAGACACAGCACTGTGGTGAGTGTGGAGCAGGTAGTAAAAAAATATGTTGGATGAGTAAATGAGGTAAAGGAATAGGATCTCCTACAGGCAATTTTATTTTTTGTTACCAATTTTCCAATTATTATCAGTATTATTCATTATGGCCAAAATGGGTCAGAACTGTCCAAAGACAGGGGCATACTGTAGTAAACTATGGATGGAATATGATGGAGCTATCAAAAGCTTTGTGGCTGAAGCACATTTAACAATGCAATTTACGACCAGTGACATTAGAGAGAAAGAAATCAATGTATAAAGATGTGTATCCATATGACTTCAAGTAAGTGTAAAGAAAACTTTATGCCTAGAGAAAAAGCCTTAGGAGAAGCAGCGGGCTATGTGTTTGGGAGAGAGGTGTATGGGGAGGCATTTTCTTCTTCTTCTTACTTGATTTTCCACATCTTCAATGAACATTTACTATTTTTATTTAAACAATAATAGACTTAAAGCCAATTCTAAAGATTTCAAAGAACCCAAAAGTTCTCTAAAGGACATCTAAGGAAAGATGATTTGTTTTGCAGAAAGCTGGGTCCACTGAGACAGAAACTGAAGTCATCAGTTATATAGAGAAGCTTGGAATTGAGACCCTGGAGGATTCTGTGTTTTGACTAGTCGCTGTGGCATCCTCTGATGAACTCACACACACATGCCTCGGTGAAAAGAAGAACAGGGATGCTGGTTCTTGGCTAAGAAGTGTTCAGAATTTACGGAACACTCAGTTTACCTGTGAGGCAATACACCCAGACACACCAGTCTTTTGTCTCTTAAAAGTGTGGATGCTTCATCAAAATCTCCTCGCCCACGGCAAAGAATTTGATTCATCTAAGCATTTTGCCATGTTTTTTCTCTCCATACTGTACAGGATAGCACCTCCTCACCTGCTGATCTTTGCAATTTGCCTGACTTGCCTCAACCTTTTCTTTCACAAGAGACAGCTTTTAAGGCTAACGTCCAGCTGCATTTACTTCTGGCAGAGCCTTTTTGGCTGTTTAAGCTGCCAATGGTAGCACTCAGCTACAATCTGAGGAAGAAAGCATTTGCCTGGTGTGAATCATGAACTTGGATTCAAGACTATCTTTTCTATAGCAAGTGAGAGGCACAAATTTCTGGTGCTTTCCTCACCCCCTACATTCTAGAATGACCTTTTTCTAGGTAGAGTGTTTATGTATGAGAGAGAATGAGAGAGAGAGAAATTATTTCAGCTTCAGAGGCCTGATCCAGGAAGTGTTATTTAAAAACAATTTAAAAGCATGAAGAGCTATGCTATCACTCTGTATTAAAAGAGAGGACAGGATTTTGCTCAAAGATTATATTCTTGAAGGAAGCCTTAATATTCTGGAAATATGCTAAGAAAGGCATTGAGCATAATTCAATCATGAAAGGGACCACTGAATCAAGAATGAACTTTCTGAAGAGATGTTTGCTGCCAAAGACGTCAAAGCAACTTGATGGTCAAGTAATGGGAGGTCAATCCTAGTTTCTCAAGTTTGGAAAGGTTTCTACAAGGCCATCCATCAGATATCCCAATATATGCAGAAATTCTTTTCCCTAACATATTCATATGAATCTGCCTCCAGATTGGAGGCCTTTGTGATGGGTGATGGGCTGTAGGTGGAGCCAAGTACAAGAATGTCCTGGGCAGAGATGGGCAATAGGGAGGAACTCAAACAGTGCTGACTCTACACGTCCCTGGGTCAAGAAGCTGAAGGCCGAGAAAGGAGGTAACAGTGCCCAGGAAACCCGCATGGGACACTCTAGATGCTTTCTGGAGTTGGTTTAGTTAGTTTTGATTCATCAGTGGGGACACATTGACCATCATGTATTTCCAGGTTTGTTTTCCAAATTAACCTATAATTATCCACTGTAACTAGCAGAGGGTTGGACCTGGGGTAATAGGCATAGAAGCATCTTGGATCTTGACAAGCCTGCACTGTCTTATAGTAATCCGTATTACTGCCCACATTTTATAGTTGCAGTCACTAAGATTCAGAGAAGTTGATAGGAAATGGCATAGTGTGGAGTTGAACACCAGGCTCAGGTGACCCCAGAAATGTGGGGAGGAATGTCAGGGAAAGCTGAGGCCTGCTTAGGAGTGTGGCTGAGTGGGCAAGGCCCAGGGAGGTGCAATAATTGGCATAATGTTTGGTGACTTGAGTGATTCAGAATCCCAAACCTGTTTTGTTTTTTTGTTTGTTTGTTTTTGTTTTTGTTTTTGTTTCTGTTTTGAGACAAAGTCTTGCTCTGTCAGTCAGGCTAGAGTATAGTGACATGATCTTAGCTCACTGCAACCTCTACCTCCTGGGCTCAAGCAATCCTCCTGCCTCAGCCTCCCGAGTAGCTGGGACTACAGGTGCATACCGCCATGCCCAGCTAATTTTTGTATTTTTTGTAGAGATGGGGTTTTGCCATGCTGTCCAGGCTGGTCTCAAACTCCTGGGCTCAAGAGATACACAGGCCTCAGCCTTCCAAAGTGTTGGGATTACAGACATGAGCCACTGTGCCTGGCCACGAAACTGTATTTTTAATGAACATCTTGGGTCAGAATCAGAGGCACCTGGAGGGCTCATTAAGACAGAGGAGTGGGCTCCATTCTTAGAGTCTCTGATTGAACAGATCAGGGTGGGGTCTGAAAAATCTGCAGTTCTAACAAGTTCCCAGGTGATGCTCATGCTGCTGGTCCCCAGGACACAATGAAAAACTGCTGCTCCGGGAGTCTTATGATTATCAAAATTGAAAAATCAGCCACTGAAGGAAGAGGTGACAGAAAAGCCCTGCTCCCAAAAAACTGTCCCTTTGGGGAGGCTTGGATCTCCCTGTCTGATCTCTTTCAAACCAGAGCCTAGACAGTTAGCAGTGTGGAAATTGCCTCTGCCTAGGAGGCAGGAACAGAAGCAGGGAGCTCCCCCACCACAAATGTGGCCAGCTCTTCAGTGCTTGGTGCGGTGCCCACTTCAGAGACTCCTCCCTCCTCATTAGCCATCAATCACCTGGGCTCTGCCGAGCTCCTTGCTACACTTCCCTGAGCTGATACCATTATCTGGCCCTTGGTATATGTGTTTCAGGAGCAACACAACATAGCCCATGCAGCCTGCTTGGTGGATTGGGAACTTCTTCCTCCCTTCTTCGCTTGTGGAACTCATAGTCATTCTTTGGGAACCCATAACCATCATTACTTCTTCGATGAAGCCTTGAAAAGCAGACTAGGTTGATCCTGCCTTTGGATTCTCATTCTGGGCCTCATCTCCATGTTGGAGCTACTGCATTTGCAGGATATACCATTAACAGTTGGGAGGCCTCCCCTCTAGACTGTGAAATCCAGGAAGATGGAGCTTGTGTGAAATACGTCTCTTTATCTGCAGTGTCTAGGACAGTATCTGACCTGAGAAAATATGTTTCTTAAACCTGTCAGCACTGACACAGCACCTTATATACAGATTAGACTTAACAGTATTTGGCAGAGGTCCTCAAGGCCTGCGGTAACACAGGAGGAAGCTGGGTGTCCGATGAGAATGTGATTGGAAGCAACTAGGAGACACATGTGCCTAACCATCAGGCTAGTGTGACCTGTATGTTTTTACTGCCAAAGTGTCTAAATTGTTATGTATAAATTGCTATGTAAGAGGCATTTCAGAAGTGTCTTATTCTGAGTGGTCTCTTCTGTTCTCACTAGCCTTGTTATAGCAAGTCAGAGAGTTTGAAATTCACTTAATAGTAAACACCATCATCAGCAGGTTGATGTAAGGTAAAGTCATGGTATTGGCTCCCACCTCTTGCCATCTCCCACTATGGCAGGGTAGAGAGTCACTTTCCTCCTAGAGCTTCCAGGGCCATGGGATCAGAACAAACATGCTTTTCCAAGACATGTGTTCCAATAGGGATTTTAGCCCAATTTCTTTCCTTGGCATTTGGAATTCACTGCATGCAGCCTGGGGGAATGCTGGGGAGACTGGAGGGTGAAGGTCACGTATGCCAACAGCCCGACCACCTGAGCCTCACTGAAATGCCTCAGACCTCAAGCTATTCATGCAGGCTGGGGAAAAATCCATGTGGGCAAAGAACATCCTGATTAAAAATCCAAACGTTTTCATAGTGAGACTTATATGTGTCAAGACCATCTGCTTGTGGAATTAATAAGCCTTAGGTGCTAATTTATTAAAGAAAAAGTAGATATCTGGAAGTGAGAACAGAGAGCTGAAAACAATCTTTGATGGCACAAGTAAAGGTGAAAACCCTAATTAGAATAGGACTTGGTGCTAGCCTAAGGACTGTAGCTGTTCCTGCTCCCACATCCTACAAATTGAGTACCAGGGTGCAATTTTTTTGAAAACCATTCCTTTCTTTGGAATTTTATATTGTACTATGCTAAAAGACAACTTGTTTATTTCCTGTTTTGTAGGTAATAGATGCTAATGAAAATATGTTTCAGAATGAGAAACATTAAACATAAATGACAGTGAATTGTCTAAGTCTGCAATTAAAGAGCGGTGGCTACATTTCTCATTTTCCCCCTAAATATTCCCCTTCTCTCTCCCCACTGTTGTCTTCCTCTATCTCTCAGCTAGGACTATTGCAATAGCCTCTGGATTGAACTCATGTCCTCCAGTATTTCCTCCCTTTGAAGGATCAGTGTAAAAGGCATATCTGCCTATATAACTCCGCATCACCTTCAAGTCAAAGTGCCTTTTAAGACAAAGTCCAGTATGACTCTGCTCCTTACTAGCTCTCCAGCCACAGCCCCAAATACTCCTACCTCTATTCTCACCAACGTGCTGATCATTTCCCTGTAAGCTCCATGCTATTGCATCACTCCATGCCTTTGCCGAGACTTTCTCTGGTGGAAAAAGCCTTTTCAACCTTCTTTCATTTTGTTGACACTTTGATTTATCTTCTAAGTCTTGGCTCTTTGCCACCTGAGAGTCTTTGTTTAACTTTCAGTTTGAATTAAGCATCCCTCTATGTTCCTTCTGTTTAATTCTATCAGTCACTGGATTCTCTTTTTTTTAAACGAAGGTCTCCTCTGTTGCCAGGATAGAGAGCAGTGGCTGATCTCGGCTCACTGCAACCTCCACCTCCCGGGTTCAAGTGGTTCTCCTACCTCAGCCTCTGGAGTAGCTGGGATTACAGGTGTGTGCCACCACACCCGGCTAATTTTTTTTTTTTTTTTTTTTTTTTTTTTTTACATGGAGTCTTGCCCTATTGCCAGGCTGGAGTGCAGTGGAGTGATCTCAGCTCGCTGCAACCTCCACCTCCTGGGTTCGAGCGATTCTCCTGCCTCAGCCTCCTCAGTAGCTGGGACTACAGGTGTGGGCCACCACGCTCAGCTAATTTTTGTGTTTTTAGTAGAGACACGGTTTCACCACGTTGGCCAGGATGGTCTCAACCTCTTGACCTCATGATCCACCGCCTCAGCTGCCCAAAGTGCTGGGATTACAGGCGTGAGCCACTGTGCTTCCCCTAGACTCTTTAACAATGCTCGGTCTCGTTTTCAGTGTAATCCCTCTGAGGTCAAGAGCAGTGCCTGATTTATCTTTGTGCCCATAAGCCCCAAGTAGGAACCGACTGCTGTTGAGTCTAGCCGGACGAAGGAAAAGGAAATGCGCTTCTTAAATGTTTACCAGAGTAGAAAACAATACAGATTATATATAAAGAACCAAGTTCTGATGACACGTTCACTTATTAAAGCTGTGTGGTTATAGAAGTTAAATCGGCACTGAAGCTTACATTAATGAAGTAATAAGAACTCACAGTTGGTCTGATGCTCCTCTCAGAAACGCCACACTCCACCTCAGCTGCCGCCAAACACCTGGGCTCCTCCGAGCTCCCCGCTCACCTCCCCAGCCGGCACCATCCATTTGGCTCTCAGTAGACACCTGCGTTGGTTCTCAGGCGCAACACAAAGCCGCCCATATGGCCCTTGTGCGTGATTTTAAAGTTCTAGCAGACTATTTTCAACTTGAAGGTGTCTTACTAGGTTTGTTTCATTTACTAAAATTAAAAGCAAAGATTTGTCCCTGCCAAATAAGAAACCGAAAGAACACAGAAACCCAAGGGGAAAATTGCAAGAAAGAAATTAACAATAAAGTACTGGTGTCCTAGCTTAAAGGTTGGTAAACTGCTGCTGCCTTTTTTTTTTTTTTTTTTTTTTTTAAGACGGATTCTCCTTTGTTCCCCAGGCTGGAAAGGCTGGAGTCCAGTGCCATGATCATGGTTCACTGCAGCCTCTACCTCCTGGGCTCAAGTGATCCTCCCACCTCAGACTTTTGAGTAGCTGGGACCACATGGGTGTGCCACCATGCAGATAATTTGTAAATTGTTGTTGGTACACACAGGATCTCCCATGTTGCCCTGGTCTTGAACTCCTGGGCTCCAGCGATCATCCAGCCTTGGCTTCCCAAAGTGCTGGGATTGCAGGCATGAGCCACTCTCCATGGCCAGGAAGCATCTTCCTAAAGGGCTAGATAGTAAATATTTTCAGTTTTGAGGACCATGGTCTTTCTGGCAGCTACTCATTTCTGCCATGATAGCATAGAAGTGGCCATAGGCAATACATAAATCAGTGTGGCTGTGTTGCAATAAATCTTTATTTACAAAAAAACTGGGCAATGAGCTAGATTTTTCCAGAGGGCCAAGATTTACACATGGCTTAATGGATTGAAAATGTGTAAATGTGTTGGTTTTTTTTTTTTTTTTCAAGAAAAGCAACCAATTTGAGAAAATAATGTTTAATCAAATAAAAATTATTCATCATGGAGGATCAATGGCAAAAAAAAATTGTGTTTGACTGAACTTAACCTCACTATAAGTAGGTTTTGCAAGAACCACAGGTCTGTATTCTGTTCATACTTTCATCTGTCACACTATTCACACCATCTTTCAATAAGCGTATATTTGTCTCCTCCAGTGAACTATGAGGAAAGCTTTAACCCTATTTATCCCAGTTTCTCCAGTGCCCATCACAGTGCTTGACACATAAAATGCAGTCAATATCTTATTTGTTAACCACTAAATTCAAGAGGAATAACTGGGCCAATTTCTAACTGCCAGTCATTAGGTCTCGGATATCTGGTCCCAACATTGTAGTTGATAAATAATGCATCCACTACATAGTTTTCCAACCAGCTGTGCTGTGGCTTATGTTCCTGGCAACAAGCCCATTTTTACAACCCTTCAGAATATTTCTGGAATCCCTTCCACCTGCTTTAACACTGTCTTGACACATAATGTGGGCCTTTGCTGGAGAAAGATTCCCTTGTCTTAAAACTCTTTTCTGCCAGCTCCAAGAGAAACTTCACCCACAGGCCCTGGCTCTCTGGACACACACATATCCCACCCTCACACCATCCAAGGAAAAGTGGGAAGGAGAGTTCAGCAAATGAAGCAGAACTCAAAACAGCAAACTTCATGACTTGCCCTCAGAGCCACTGATCTTCAGAGATCTGACAACACATCAGCAAGACCCTGGAATTTTGAATTAGAAATTAATTACCTCAATGGGGGTAATGAAGACCTCCCTGTGTAAGGTTGCCAGATTTAGCAATAAAAAGAAGAGGCTCAGTTAGATTTGAATTTCAAATAAATATCACATGGGACATAATTATACTAAAGAAACATAACTTTTTTTTTTTAATCTAAAATCCGAGTTTAACTGGTCCTCTCCTATTTTATCGAGTAATCCTGATCTTGCAGGGTAGCCGGAGTTTAAAGAAACAGCTCTAAGACACCTGATGTCAAGGACAACAAATATGCAGAAAACACCATTTGCAGTCAAGGAAAGAGAAGCAGAGAAGCTGGACCACTTTAGAACAGAAAAATCATCCCACCTGAGCCTGAAGCTCATTACTACCTTCCCTCTTGTTGCTATATGGGAACCTGTATCTATCTATTTATCTACCTATCTACCTTATTGTTTATGTATCATCTATTTACAGATGGAGACATCTAATATTTTGGAGTAGGGCCCTAAAGTGAAGCCATCAACATTTCAGTTCCTGGCCTCTGATCAACTGTGTGATTAGGGACAAATGTGAACCTCTCAACCTCAGTTCTCTGTGTACAAAATAGGGGAATAATAAATGGTAACTAAATCCGTAGGTTGATTTGCACTGAGACTGGTGCGTGTTATAAGCATAATCAGTATTTACTATCATTATTATTATCATTGCATTTCTCTGTATTGTGACAAAATACTGTTACTGGTGCCTTGGCTTCCTCATGCACATCTGAGTGCCACGTCATTCTTCTGTGCCCAGAATAGTGCCTAGTACAGAGAGAGTAGCCAGTAGTCCCTTGCTGAATAACTAAAACCCTCTCCAGGAACTTATCCTATTTCATTCCTCCAGATGGCTGTGCCCTGGGCCTGGCCATCACTCAGAACTTCTCCACCTTCAGCATTTGAACCTCAGACATCCCATTCTCCAATTTCTCCATTTCCTCTGGCCTACCTAGTTGTCCTAGAATGTTCTCTAGTTGAACTTCAGAATCTAATTCTTTACTCTATCCTGTCCTTTCTCTAAGTACTTATTTCTAGGTGTATGAAATCCACTAGCTTACAAGTTTGAGTTCTAAATTCTAGTCCTGACTTTTTGTTTGTTTGTTTTTGTTTGTTTGAGACAGAATCTCATTCTGTCACCCAGGCTAGAGTGCAGTGGGGTGATCTCGGCTCACTACAACCTCTGCCTCCTGGGTTCAAGTGATTCTCCTGCCTCAGCCTCCCAAGTAGCTGGGATCACAGGTTCCTACCACCACGCCCAGCTAATTTAGTATTTTTAGTAGAGATGGGGTTTCACCATGTTGGCCAGGCTTGTCTCAAACTCCTGACCTCATGTGATCTGCCCACCTCGGCCTCCCAAAGTGCTGAGATTACAGGTGTGAGCCACTGTGTCCAGCTCTGCCTTTCTAATTCCGTGTTACTTTGGGCTTCTTATATCACCTCTTTGCTTCCATTTCTTAAATGAAAAAAGAATAAAAACCTGTGTCCTCCCCTTATTCGTGTGAAGAGCACCTTGAAAACTAGAAAAACAAATTGTTAAAGCCATAAGACATATCTATTTCCTGGTATAGTTTGTGTTATTCATAACAATTAATAAGGACATGTGGCAAAAGCCAGTTTACAGAGAATGGGATATCACATGTAATCACATCTATATTTAAGTAGCTCAGCCTTCCAATTTCCAGACTTTCAGATCTATCACATCGTTGACCTTTTCTAAAAAAAGCTTTCTATGTGATCTATATCATTAGAGCTCTGCTAATCTACCACAGCCCATAACTGTTGGTGATAAAGAATAGTGGCCAATTTTGTTTAAACTCTGAGCTCTGTTCAGTATTGTAGTTTACAGTCAAGTTGCAGAATTGGAGCATTTAATCTGTATGGCCCATTTAGTACAAGGGGAAAAGGGGTCTCTTTGCAGAATGGGCAGCTTGACTTGTATTTAGTAATCACACTCCAGTAGGGGACCTGGGGAAATCACAGGAAATGATGCCAGATATTCTTCTCCCTCTAGGTCTGAGATGGGAGGCACATGGGCCTGGTGCCCCGGAGTACAGTGAGGAGTCTCACCCAGATGCCAATGCTGAGGTGCTCTGTATAGTGAGGTGCTACATTACTATAAGGGAGCTGAGGTGCTCCCTTATAGTAATAAGGGAGAAGATACCAACAAGAATGATTTAAATACAAGGGACAAAGGGATGACTGACACGAATGGGTACTGACCCCATGCCCTGGAAGTCACAAAAATGCAACGTCAATTCCAGATGGGGAAGCTGAGGGAGGCTTTGTGCAAAACCTGGCATCTGAATGGGATCCCTACTAAATTTGAATGAGTTGATTGTATTATTGAAATTATTGAATATTAAAATTTATATTAAGAAATGATAATATTTAAATAAAAGGTGATAATGGATGTGCCAGCCGAGTTCCACTCATTTTGGTGATGAGAAGCATCCACAGCCTATTATCTGTGGTTCTGGTAAAGTCCCTTGAGAAAAAGAACAATAATGAATGATAAAACCATCACTGTTTGGAGAGCCATGCATTTAGAGCTTTACAAACTTTCTCCTCCCTAATAAGTAGCAACCTTACAATGCAACCCAGACAGCCAAACTCCAGGATCCACATTCTTAGTCTCTGTATTAGGCTGCCTTTGCAAGGCTTCAGTGTCTGGCGTTTTGTAATGGAAAAATCTGGGGTATATCCACAGATTGACTATTGATTTTAGAGGCTTGCCTTTCAAATCACTGTGGTTAGACACATAATGTTTTAGTCAGAACATTCTGCTAATTGTAACAACATGAAAATAACAGTCACTTCTTTATCACTGTTAATGGAGGGGAACAGTAGCATCGATATTCCAATATGGTGAACAAAAATCACCTGTTGGTTGCTTACATTACATTAGATTACTTTAAAAACTGCATAACATGTTTGTTGCTAATTATGTGTGATTTACATACTTTCTATAACTCAACATTCTTTGAGCGTATTTGTAATAGGGGAAGGTGGTGGACGAGACTGGGAAAAGGTTAATCAGGATTTAATATTGCTTCCTGGATATAAACAACCACAATTTTGGTGGTGGGAATAACATAATCATTCTCTTTCAATATCAAAATATGTGCACCTCCCACCTCACAGAATAGAAGAATTCAGAGCTTACCTGAGAAATGAAGCTTATCATCCATGTCTTCTGCCCCCATGGCAAGGTGCTTTGTACATAGCATGTGTGGGCTCTCTAGAAAGTAGGTACACTGAGAGAATCCACATATCTGGCAGAACAGAATTTCCTTTCACACAGTTAAATCACAATGGAATTACACACACACAAAAAGAGAGTAGGAGTAAGCACTTGGAAAGGTTAAATGAGCAAAGCAAATTTTCCTAGTGCTCTTCCTTCAGAAAAGGATCTCTAGGAGCAATATATTCATTCCACTGGAGTGTATTACTTGGGCTAAGGGCCTAGGAAAGTCCCCTTGGCTGGCTGAGCATACAAAATCTGTTACTTATGCCAACGTAGTATCTCTTCTCTTCTCTTTTTGGAAAACAGCATCTTAATTTTCCTTTATCTTTCCCCTATGAGTACACACAGTCTGATCAAGGTAATCTGGCTGTGGAACTCAAATGGAACTGATTAGACACTTCCCAGGAATCTGAATATTGAGCACAATGACATCAAAATTGGAAAAGAAGCTGATTCATCCCCACAACAGCACCCCAAAAAGACTCTCCAAAGTTCCCACCACCCACAGAGTGGCCTGTTTTGTTTGTTTGTTTGTTTGTTTAGACAGAGTCTCCCTCTATCACCCACACTGGAGTGCAGTGGTATAATCTTGGCTCACTGCAACCTCTGCCTCCGGGTTCAAGCAATTCTCCTGCCTCAGCCTCCGAAGTAGCTGGGACTACGCACCGCCACACCTGGCTAATTTTTGTATTTTTAATAGAAACAGGGTTTCACCATGTTGGCCAGGATGATCTCCATCTCTTGACCTTGTGATCTGCCTACCTTGGTCTCCCAAAGTGCTGGGATTACAGGCATGAGTTACTGGACTTGAAGCCAGGCCTTTTAACGCTTTTCACCTCATCACAAAAGTAGCGACACAGTCTTCCCTGGTTGGTTTACTATGGCACACAGGTAGGCAACTGATGTAAAATGCTACTTCAAAGACCCCTTCAATCAATTAATCAATGAGCATTTATTGCAAGGCACTGTGCTAGGCACTATGGAGAGTACATGGAAGATAAGACCAAAGTCCCTGCCCTCAAGGAGCTTACAATCTAGTTGGGAAGACAAGCCATACATACAAGGAAAAGTAAGTAACAATACAGGAGTTAAATTAAAACGCAAGATAACAGTACACGGTATTTCCAAAAGTAGTATCTGATTAATTACTAAATGAGTGGCATTGCTAGGGATTGCAGGTAATTCAGAGGAAGAATGCCATAAAGGACTGAAGCATGAGAAGGTTTTGCAGACAAACTGGGGCTGGAGCTACCCTAGGACAGCTGGGATTTGGATGGGAGAGAAGGATGGAGAGGGCATTTGAGGAAGGAGCAGCCATAAGACCAAAGGCACAGAGGTGAGACCAAAAGCAAGCAGTCTTCAGGGGTCAGGGATGGCTCAGAGTGACTGGATACACAGTTAAGTTGTTTTGGATTAAAAAGGGCCTTAAAGACTGGGTGCAGTGACTCACACCTGTAATCCCAGCACTTTGGGAGGCCGAGGTGGGCTGATCACCTGAGGTCAGGAGTTCGAGATCAGCCTGACTAACATGGTGAAACCTCGTCTCTACTAAACATACAAAAATTAGCCAGGCATAGTGGCAGGTGCCCATAATCCCAGCTATTTAGGAGGCTGAGGCAGGAGAATCACTTGAACCTGGGAGGCAGAGGTTGCAGTGAGCCGAGATCACACCATTGCACTCCAGCCTAGGTGACAGAGTGAGACTCTGTCTCAAAAAAAAAAAAACAAAAAGTTGGGGGGGGCCTTAAATGCTCAAGTTTAGAAAGTTTAGAACATATCCTTTTGGCAATGGGAGTGAGGAAAACAACAGATATACTTAAATATACAAAAGACTTAGCTAATCAAGAGAAAATATTCATCTTTAGGACATTTACTTGTGAATTAGGACCCTCTTTACTTCCAAAGAGGATTTGAAATGGTGTCTTCAGGGTTGTCAATTCCAAAGGAATAGCTCTGGGTCATCTAGATTTGGGTAGAGACTTTTGAGTCCCTCGATAATCCCAAATTATAACTAGCACAAGGGTAAGCTAACAAATTCCCTGACAGGCAGGCAGGAAAAATGCTCCCAAAAGACAAGTATCTTTACAAATGAGAGAATATTTATTAACAATACCTTTAAAAAAAGATTACATATGCTAGATCACTGGTAAATATCATTTACACTGGGGTTGGGAACTCCCTGGGGTGTCATCTTTTTTTCATTCATTTTATTATTTTGTTGATTTTTTTTTTGCATGTGATTTTAAATTTCATTTTATTTTAACATAGAAGTAATCATATTAAATTAAGAAAGGAACACAGCTTGAAATACTGACAATATTTTTTTTCCGGTTACCACGCTAGTTTTTACACAAATGGAATCCTGATTATGATTTTATTGGATAAATATAACTAGAAGTTTGAAAAACTAAGTTATATTATTTGTAAGCAAAAATGACAAATTACAGCAAATCTGAGTTCTCTGAGAAAGAAGAAATTGTGGCAGCGTGTTTACATGTGAAAATGTTTATAGAAAATTTCATTGCCTTTTATGTCACTGTTCCACTAGCATTGGCTTACAAAACCTTTCCCATTGTAACAAATAGTTCATTTCATAAGAATACAGTTTTGTTGATATTGTCATTTTCCAATGTGTGATTTTAAGACTTAGAAGGTAAAGCGTATAAAGCAACTAGGCTACCTATTGCAAAACAGAATCATCAAGAAACCATACAATTGTACTAAAGATCTTTTATAGAGTCATATTAAAAATTCTTGCAGCAACTATTTGTTGAAATAGGTGAAATCTTCCAAACTCCATATGTAATTTTGATTCAAAAGGAGGGCTCTATTATTACAGAGATACACATAATATATATAAGAAATTTTTAAAGAAATTAGGAATCCATTGACAGAGAATTACTTTTTTAAAATTTACATTCAAAATAGATACAGTTAAAGATAATAAAATTATCTTTTAACCTTTGAAAGACTTGGTTAACTATAGTAACTTTTGGTCTATGTTACTACAGGATATTTTACTTTAAATTTAATGTCTAAGATAATGCTACTACAAAGACAATGCTAACTTAGTTGAGTGTAAAGAAAATCTTACTGTACAATGCTAAATTCAGGGATGGGAATATTGCACAAGGTGCCTCTTGGGCAGTAAATTTAGCTTTTGAGATTGCAGCCATTCCTGAAACCATCTCAAGTTGTGTTGAACAACAAAATTCACAACGGCATGAGAAAACATATAGTATATGTCAAAAGGACTTGATTCAATGCATTAACCACTTGAAGAGTAATTTGCATACAGCAGCCTTGAGTTATAGACCAAGTCTTCAGCTGTTCTGCCACGAGATCCTTGTAAAACTGTACGAGTAATTTGCAGTTTGTTTACTAAGATGAATTTCAAACTCTGTCTTTAAAGGAAATATTTTCAAATCATAATTGCATGATTCTGTTGCCCATAGCATTTTACAGCTGAGGAAAAAATTAATATCTACATTATATGTTAACTTTAAAAAATTCTATAAAACACTAAATATATAATAAAAAATATGCATATAAGGACATATGTAAACTGCTTTGGTAACATCATATTACAGATGTCTTCAGTGCATTGCAGAGTTTCCAAAGAAACTTCAGACAAAGCTAGATTTGCTTTGAGGAAGTACTGTATAATGCCATTCCTAAAGAAGCAAAAAACATTTTTATTCCAGTAATAAGATGTACTTGAACAACAATATTACTTAGTACTGGGTGTCTTCAAAACAACTAGCTAAATGTTGCTTATAGTATAAACAGTAAGTCCTTTAGATAACTTTTGTCATAAACTGGACCTAGCTGTGAGGGAAATCATTATTGTACTGATGGCTGACAGCGTGCATGCATTTGAAGTGGAAGCCCCGGATCCTCTTGCGTAGGCATCTGTAAAGAAAGAACAAATTCACTCAGAACAGCCCCATCCTGGCTTTGAAGGAAAGAGGGGCCACAGGGCTTTTTGAAACAGCAGAACTGCATTGATTTTACTAGAAATGATGATTTCTTAACGGCTTTTAAATATCAGTTCTATGACTGTCTAGCTATGAACCTGGGAGTAGGGTATAGGACAGCCCTGTACCTCTGTCAAAGCATTTGTAAAATGAGGATGTTCCATCTAATGTGAGAATAAACTTCAATATTACTAGTAACAATACTGATAAACACCATGCTATGTCAATGATGCAATAAAATGAAAATTGCTACTCACTTTTAAACTCTATCTTTGTGCCTGGGCACAGATGAATATGACACTTAAATCTTGCAAAAACTGGATGAAGGCCAGGTATTGTTATTACTTCACTTAATAGATGCAATAATTTGGGCCGAGAGAAATAAAATAACTTGTCTAAGATCACCCAGCTAGTAAATGGTTACATTGGGGTTCAAACCCATGCCTGTCTAAATCTACCCCTTTTCTCCAAACAAAATAGCCTCAGTCCTTTTTACATTTTCTTATGGGCCTTACATTTTTCATAGTCAGAAGCTATCAACTGTCATTTGGGAGTTCTTCAATCTTGTAAGGTTGCTTTGATCAACATGATGAAAAATCTCTTGAAACAGATCATGTTTGGCTCACAGTCGTGTCCTTGTCATCTAATAACTACACCAATATAATTGATTAACATATGTTTTTGTAATGAATAAAACCAGGAATCATCAGTCTACCTAAAAATACCAATCTCTGCAATGATAAGCAAGTATGAAGTATAAAGGGGGATTTTTAATGAAGTGAGATAAATTAACCCCAGTCTTGTATTTTGATGGCTTGGAGATTACTTCCACATCTCACCAAAAATCTGGCTCCCTTTTGACAGAAGTTAGAGGCTTTGTTTGGTGAAGTGTAGAATCCAACTGTCCCCAGTTTTGATACAAAAATACCTTTTGTGTTTGTATGCAAAAAACACGCAGTAAATATGAACCCCATCCAGAAACACTGGCATATCACCCTTTAACAGAGGGACATCACATGGATAAAAGACAGGACGGTGCTGAGGATTTTGTCCATAATTTAAAATATCACCTCTTTACTGATGTCTTGAAAATTTATTATCTCCAGCCTTCACTGTTTCCCTAATTTCCAAACTGCTAAATCTGAAAGCCTGTGAAAATCTACACTTAGATACCTAACAATCATTTTTTTATTGCTACAAAATACACATAACACAATTACCATTTTAACTCATTTAAAATGTACAATTCAGTGGTACTAAGTATACTCCAATGTTGTACAACCGGTACCACTATCAAGCTCCGTAACTTTCTTGTCATCCCAAATGAAGAGCCAGTACCATTAAACCCCTATTTCCCACTGACCAGCCACTGTCAATCACTGACCTCACTTCTGTCTCCATGGATTTGTTTTTTTCTTTAAATAAATGAGATCACACAAAACAGCAAAAAGTAATATGCTGCTATTTACAAACATGATATTTGTAAAAACAGAATTGAATGTTTGCTCAAAAAAAATATACTATTCTCACATGCTATTCAACAATATTTGAAAGTGAAAATAATCTTGACTATAGAGAGACATATACATTGATGCACATAAGTTACATATACCCATTCAAAATAAATAATGAATCCAAAATATTTCCAAGACATTGAACTGTATATACTGTTTCACGGGAGAAAAACTGCTACAGCATACTTAACAATGCTTTTGCTTGTTCCTTCTAACTGAGTCATGCTTTTAACTTTCTAAACTGTAACTGCACAGATGCACTGCAAACTACAAAGGTTGACAAGGAAAATCTTAGTGACTGATTCGGGGCTGCTTTAACCTGATTTTTGATTAGCAACTGAGTAGATTGGTGGGGGCAAACTGATTTTTGCATGAAACTGCCTGTGGCCAGCAAACATCTGGAGAAGGGGGCTTAGTGTCCTCCATTTTTAAGTCTTCTTTTGCAGGCTGAATGTCTTTCAACCCCTGACTCATCTGGAAGGCTGATAAGATAAGACAGGCAGGAGAAAAGGGAGAAAAAAAAGGCATTCTCACTTGATATCTTTGGAATTCGAATTTGTTCACTGCTGCTGCCATCTCCTCCATCACTGAATGGCTTAATTTCTATTATATAATCTTCATCAAAAGGCAAAGAAAGCTCCACCGATGTTTTATTTGTTTCAATGACAGATGTGCTGCTTTGTCTGTTCCATCTGTACAAGACCTGCCAATACAGAAAGAACAGGTGTCACCTGCTGTCTTCACAAAGACCCCAAAGATGGAGCATTCATTTGTTTTCCCCTCTGGGCACCACCAGCAAAATGCAGGGATGTAGAGATTGTCTGGCTGCCCATTTGCATTTGGAAGGCTCATTTGAGGTGATGGCCATGACTGTAGCTACCTTTTTATTCCAAGGAAAAAGGTGAAAAGACATTACAACAGGGGTGTCAGCAACATGATTCTGCCTACTGCCTAGCCTCTCAGAGGCTCAGTTGACACAGCTGGGAAAATGTGAGTAGTTCCTGAAGGATGTACACTGCTCAGTTACACGTGAAGCGCTTTGGCATCAGAATAAACTTGGCCACTGTGTGATCACAGGTCACTTCACCTTTCTGAGCCTCACTTCAGTCAACTGTAAAATAGGGACAATAATACCCACTCTTCTGTAGTGTTTTCAAGATTGCACAAGCAGGCTGGGTGTGGTGGTCACGACTGAAATCCCAGCACTTTGGGAGGCTGAGGTGGGTGGATCACTTGAGGCCAGGAGTTAGAGACCAGCCTGGCCAACATGGCGAGACCCTGTCTCTGCAAAAAATACAAAAATTAGTCGAGCGTGGTGGCACACACCTGTAATCCCAGCCACTCCAGCAGCCGAGGTAGGAGAATCGCTTGCACCCAGGAGGCAGAGGTTGCAGTGAGCCAAGCTCACGCCACTGCACTTTAGTCTGGGTAACAGAGTGAGACTCCATCTCAAAAAAAAAAATAAAAAATTAATTAAAAAAAAAAGATTGCACAAAGATTGAATCTGGTGAGGGCCTAGCTTAGAGGAAGCATGTAAGAAATCATATGTCTGAGGCTTGAAGAGAATCAGAGAACATACATGGCAAACAAAGGTTAGAGCACAAGACAGGCACAATAAGTTATGATCATGACTCTTTTAGAGACAGGACATATCAGCACAGGGAGAAAATATCTGAAAGGCAAGGGTAGTAACCCCTCCCCGATTCCTTCCCTTTGGAACCCCATTTTGTGGGGCTAGGTAGCAAAGAGGTAATCACTGTTACCCTGGACACATCTGTAGCTGGCAATAGTCCCCGTCATGCATCTTTGTTTTCATTTTGGTCCCTCCATGGGTTCTGAGTTTGGGTGGGATTCATTTGATGAGATGGCCAACTAGCTCTCCTAAAAACACATTCACCTGCCTGGGATTGCCTGTTCTGATTGGCATGGACTCCAATTAGGAACAAAATATACAGAGCTGGGAAAGTGTGCCTTTACCTATATATAGAACCACTAAAGCTCATCCTCTGCAGTCTCCCTTGACAATTAAAAAGATAGGGTTGGATGAGGTCAGTGGTTCTCAGTCCTGGCTGCATGTTAGAACCACAGGGGTGCTTGTAAAATACTTATGCTGTAGCCCAGTGGTTCTCAACGGGGTGGGACGGGCAGGGGAGCAATTCTGCCTTTCAGGGAAGTATCTGACAATGTCTGCAGACATGTTTGTCAAAACATGTCCTACTGGTATAGTGGGTAGAGAGACCAGGGATGCTGCTGAACATTCCACAGTGCATAGGGCAGTCATGCAACAAAGAATTCTCCAGCTCAAAGTGTTGATTGTGAGGAGGTCAGAAACCCCACTCCAGTTCCATTCTAGCCTGTCTAAGACTACAAAGAGGCGGGATCCAAGCTGTATTTTTTTTTTTAAAGATCATCAGGTGATGTTAATATGGCACAGGGCTTAAGGGTTAGATGAATTACATGAGTTCTCAAATTCAAGCGTGATCAGAATCACCTGGAGAGCTTGTTAGACCACAGATTGCTGGGCCCCATTCCTGGAGTTTGTGATTACTTATGGGATGGGACCTGAAATTTTGCATTTCCAACAAGTTCCCAGCTAATGCCAGTGCTGCTGGTCTAAGGACCACGCACTGAGAAGCACAAGATTAGCTCATCCTTCCCTAAGATCCCTTATAAATTCCGATCTGCTGAGGTTAGAGACATAAGGTCACTCTCTGTCTCAAGACAAAACCAGACACAGTGAAATTCATAAAATTCCCTTAGAATGGTTTAGAGCCCATTTGTTTCCTGGCATTTCATCACCTTAATTTATGTCTCTCTGATACAAGGTGGAAAACACAATTTCCTTAAGGTAGAATGATTCATGTGTCCCCTCTTCTCCACAGCATCAGTTGTATCAGACTCAGCATCCCCTTGCTAATGATTAGGCACAAATAAATCCTCAGGCACATTCAGGAGTGTCAAAGCTTCTCATCACAGCCCTCCAGGAGAATGGGCTGGCTGATGGGATGCAAGGTCACATCTGGCTTTGAGAAATAATTGCTGCTTTGATTTACCTCTGGTCCTTGCAAGAGCTCAGAGGATTCAACTTGTTTCAAATATAAATCCAAAAGAAACACTTCCAGGAAAAAGCAGCTCTCTTATCAGCACTGCTTATCAGTCTTATAATATTAGGGACTGCAGCAGAACCTAAATAAAGTCCTATAAAACCTTTATTTACACCAAACACTTGATTGAGCTGATTGACTTGAAGGCTGTGCTGGCATTTGATATAATCTAGCGTGGAAGACAGGGGAAAAAATGGATTTGTGGGAATAATGATAATAGCAGCAAATATCATTGACTACTTCCATTATTGAATGTCTGAACCCCATATGTTCTAAATCAAGGGTGTCCAATCTTTTGGCTTTCCTGGGCCACATTGGAAGAAGAATTGTCTTGGGCCACACATAAAATACACTAATGATAATGATAGCTGATGAGCTAAAAAAAAAAAAAAAATCACAAAAAAAGCTCATTATGTTTTAAGAAAGTGTATGAATTTGTGTTGGGCCATGTTCAAAGCCATTCTGGGCCACGTGCAGCCTGTGGGCTGTGGGTTGGACAAGCTTGTTCTAAATGCTTACATGGATTATCTCTTATTCTGATTTCAAAGATGAGAACCTGAGACCTGGAGTTGTTAAGCAATTGCCCCAGGTCCCATGACTAGTAAGTGGCGGACCCTGCATTCAAACCTAGGCAGTCTGGCTGCAAAGCCTGGATTTTTTTTTAATTTTTGAGATGGAGTTTCACTCTCATTGCCCCGGCTGGAGTGCGATGGCATGACCTCGGCTTACTACAAGCTCCACCTCCTGGGTTGAAGCGATTCTCCTACTTTAGTCTCCTGAGTAGCTGGGATTACAGGCGTGCGCCACCATCTTGGCTAATTTTGTACTTTTAGTAGAAATGAAATTTCACCATGTTGGTCAGTCTGGTCTTGAACTTCTGACCTCAGGTGATCCGCCTACCTCGGCCTCCCAAAGTGCTGAGATTACAGACGTGAGCCACAGTGCCTGGCCACAGAGTATGGATTTTTAACTAAGACTAGCTTGGCTACCACCTGTAGGGCTCTGGACAAATTGCTTTCCCTCTCTGGTCTCTGTCTTCAGGAATGCAAACCAAGGGAATTAGACAGTAAAACACTAGTGGCCCATGAGTTATAACCAGTCTGCATATATTATTTGTTTGGCCATAGTAATGTGATTTTTTTGAGTTAGATGTGAACATTTAAAAACCAAGAAACCATACATTAAAAACTTGTTGGTGCTACTGAAAAACTGGAAGATATGGCCACACTGGTTGCTATGCTTTCCATGCTTGTCCCTCCAAAATCCATGTTGAAATTTGCCATTTTAAAAGTATTAAGAGGTGAACATTTAAGAGATTATTAGGCCATGAGGTGATTAGGCTCTATCCTCACAGAATTAGTACTGTTATAAAAGGGTGAGTCAGCTCTCTTCTCCCTCCCTTTCCCTCCTTCTCCCTCCCAGCACTGTGAGTCAATAAACTTGTATTCATATTAATTGCCCAGTCTTAGGTATTCTGTTCCTGAGTAAGACTCTACAAAAGTGGGGTCCAGAGTAAAAAAGGCTAAGACAGCAGTCTGCATTCCTGTCTGGAAACAACTGGCTGGAGTTGAGAAGTCTCATTCTGTACCATTGTTGGTAATAGTCTCCAACACTTCCAATTTTGCTACATTGTCACATGCCTACCTTGGGACCTTTGCACCTCCGTTTTTGCAGTACTTGGGACATTCTCGGAGAGCTGCCAAGGCCCAGCTGAAATCTCACCACTTGAAAGTGGCTTTCCTTGGCCTTTATATAAAAAAATAAATTTCTCCATGGTTTTCTCTATTTCCCCTCACTCTGGCTTATTTTTCCTCTGTAGTACTTTACTATCAATTACTATATTTATTTATTGCTAGCAGGCAGAAGAACCAAATGGCTAAATGTAGAAAGTTGGATCCATACTGCTGTATTCTGATCCTGGGTCTTCAACATACCAGCTGTGGGAAACACAAGTTACTAAACTTTGTACCATAGCTGTTCATCTGCAAAACTATGGCTAATAACTGGACCTACTTCATGAGTTATTATAAAGTCAAGAAAAAGCAGGGTGTGGTGACTCAACGCCTGTAATCCCAGCACTTTGGGAGGCTGAGGTGGATGGATCACCTGAGTTCAGGAGTTCAAGACCAGCCTGGACAATTTGGTGAAACCCTGTCTCCACTAAAAATACAAAAATTAGCCAGGGATGGTGGTGGACACCTGTAGTCCCAGCTACTTGGGAGGCTGAGGCAGAAGAATCGCTTGAACACGGGAGGTGGAGGTTGCAGTGAGCCAAGATCACACCACTGCACTCCACCCTGGGCAACAGAGGGACACTCTGTCTCAAAATTAAATAAATGAAATAAAAATCAAATTAAAAAATAAAGTTAAAATGAATTGGAACACTGATTTGTATGTGTATTAGTGTGTAGTTTCTGAATGTACTGAGTCAACATAACTCATTTATGTTATCTGCCTGACTCTGTAGGTAGTTTAATTTGTGATACTCTCCTTTTAGCTCTAATGTCATAAAGTAGCTTAAAGATTTGTGTTGACAAAATATTCAGGGCCTCAAACTTTCTAAAGTCAGCTTCTTATTTAGACTATCTACGTAAGCTGAGATCTAAAGAATCCAGACAACTTAGCAGAGAAGGGAAAATAAACCCACACCCCAACACCTTTGGTATTTTAAAGAAAACTTAATTTTGGAAAGGGTCATTTTGAGATAAACAATAGCCATATTTAATGGGTCAAATTCTCTAGCAAAGGTCAACTCTTCCATTGTAATCAGATCCACTTTTTATTCAGCCTCTAATCTCATCCTAAAAGTGACACTAGGGAAAGTTTCCTGAGATGTTATAGGAGGTGAGATATCATGGGAGGAAACACACACACACACACACACACACACACACCAGTTGTTCATTGGTACCTTGGTAATTCTGGTAATTGGTTTCAGGACCTCTCTAACATACCAAAATCTGTGGATCTTCAAGTGCTGGATATACAGTAGTATAGAATTTGTGTGTAACCTAAGCATATCCTCCTGTATACTTAAATCAACTCTAGATTACTCATAATACCTAATATAATGTAAATGGTACGCAAATAGTTGTTATGCTCTATTGTTTTTTAAAATCTGCATCATTTTCATTGTATTATTTTTTGTTTTTTTTTTCTGAATATTTTTGATCCACAGGTGGTTGAATCTGAGGATATGGAACCTGTGGATAATTATGTATCTCTAAATATTCACATGTATATGCAGCAATTCAAAATGCACAGCCAGTTACAGTGACCTTCCTTGGGGTCTAGCTGAGGAGGTGTAGGGTGTCTGGCTCCTCCAATACCATCCCTCAAAAGAGCGGGGAGTGATTGAGCAGGATGGATATTAAGATGAATTAGGAAACTGTCCTCTCCTACCATCTGGTCTAACCCTGTTAGCCACTCTCTCCTCCACTGCCAACACATGTGGTTTCTTTTCTTTTTTCCTTTTTTTTTTTTTTTTTTGAGAGAGAGTCTCGAGATCTTGGCTCACTGCAACCTCCGCCTCCCAGGTTCAAGTGATTCTCCTGCCTCAACCTCCCCGGTAGCTGGGACTACAGGCACGCGCTACCATGCTAATTTTTTATTTTTTTAGTAGAGACAGAATTTCACCATGTTGGCCAGGATGGTCTCAATCTCTTGACCTCGTGATCTGCCTGCCTTGGCCTCCCAAAATGCTGGGATTACAGGCATGAGCCACCATGCCCGGCCCACATGTGGTTTCTGTAGCATTTCACACACTTGACACACATCCATCACTTCTGTCCCTTAGATGTGCCACTAATATTTATCATAGAGTCTAGATCTAGAAAATACAATGAACCAACATAAAAAAATCTCATTTGAAAAAAAATATCAATCCATGGTTCAGATAGGTTGCATCAGCTAGTCTGCTGCACAGATCTGAAATGGTTCTGAGTCTCTAGTTTTAATTTGTTCCAATATTATTTTATTTTAATGTTTTGTTTTTTTTTTGAGACAGAGTGTCGCTCTTGTCATTCAGGCTGGAGTGAAGTGCCGTGATCTCAGCTGACTGCAATCTTCACCTTCCGCGTTCAAGTGATTCTCCTGCCTAAGCCTTCCAAGTAGCTGGGATTACAGGCACCTGACACCATGCCTGTCTAATTTTTGTATTTTTAGTAGAGATGGGGTTTCACCATGTTGGTCAGGCTGGTTGTGAACTCCTGACCTCAAGTGATCCACCCATCCCAGCCTCCCAAAGTGCTGGGATTACAGGCATGAGCCACTGCGCCTTCTTATAAAAATAAAAGTCATTTCTGTAAGTCCTACACCAAGCCCAGCAGATCTTTCCTGGAAGGTGAGATGCCTTTGTGTTTGTCTTGACCTGCATTATTCTCATCATATATCCTGCTTGATTCCATTCTGCTCAAATGAATCTTCTAGATGTCTGCAGAAGTGTTGAGGAAAATAAATGTCAGAAGGACCTTCTTGGAAAGATGCTACCAAGGCAAGGCTCATGAGAGTTTCTGAGAGAGAGTATGAGTATAAAGTGGCAACTAAATAATAATCATCACCCAATTTTTCTTCTGAAAATGCCTATAATCTTTTAGACACAGTTCATGAAGCAAACATCAGCTTGCATATTGATCCCTGTCCCTGAGATAGCTGAAGGCACTCCGGGTCACTATACGCAATTGACTTCAGTTTTCTAATCTGTAAAGTGAGGGGTTTGCCTAGATAATCTCAAGAATTTCTTGCCCAGCTAACATTTGCCTGGTTGCCTGAAATAGCTTAGGTAGTTCCTGGCCCATTAGTTTTCTTTCAGCAGTAACTTGAAAAGAAGCTTCAAATCTAGTTAAAAGTTCACCCATGGAACGTATGTAATTCCCAGGGACTCTTTAAGCTTTCTACATTTTTATTGTGCTTTCTCTCCCTGTTCTAACAGGTGTACCTGAAAGGAAATTTTTTTCTTTTTTTTTTTTTCACTCTCTCCCTTGTTTTGGTTAGATCAATTCTGCCCATATCACATCTGCTTTTTTTTTTTCATGGTGGTCAATGTCAAAGTGATTAGGCAGTGTTAGCCTGTGTCAGAAATTAAAAGATGTAAAGGTCTGTTCTCTCTCGTGCTCTCTCTCTCACACACACACAGGCCAGGCCTAACCTCAAGTTATCTGCCCACCTTAGCCTCTCAAAGTGCTGGGATTACAGGTGTGAGCCAACGAGCTTCATTCTTGCCTTCTTTTTTTTCTTCTTTTTAGTCTTTTCTTCCCTCATTCATCTTCCAGCCTATCGCACCCCATATCTCTTTTGTCATAGATAAAACTGCAGACAAATTCTTTTACATTATTTCACACTAGGAGGTTAATCATTTAGGAGTTTAGGACATGAAGTCTCCATTGTAATACAACTATAGTGAATGTATCTTTGGCTGGAAAAATAATAGTGACAATTCAAGCACTGTCCTCTGGAAGCCCCAAGTCTGGGGATTCACAAGTTAGTTAATTACAATTACCCAAGAGTATGGAAAGCATTATACTGTAAAAAATCTTGTGAGTAGACCAGGTGTGGTGGCTCATGCCTGTAATCCCAGCATTTTGGAAGGCCCAGGTGGGCTGATCACTTGAGGCCAGAAGTTCGGGACCAGCCTGGCCAACATGGTGAATCCCCATCTCTACTAAAAATGCAAAAATTGGCTGGGCCTGGTGCCACATGACTGGAGTTCCAGTGACTCGGGATGCTGAGGCAGGAGAATCACTTGAACCTGGGAGGCAGATGTTGCAGGGAACTGAGATGGCGCCATTGCCCTCCAGCCTGGGTGACAGAATGAGACTCTGTCTCAAAATAATAATAATAAATCTTGTAAATGAAGGGATCTCTGTCTATCAGGGAAAGCTTGTAAGCTAAGACTGAAAGCGGAGTGGCTGATTAAGGATATAGGGGATATGCAAATGGTCAGGGAAAAATGAAGACACTAGAAATTTCTCTTTTAATAAAAAAGTAAATGCAATCCCAGAGAGTTTAAGTGATTTATCTAAAGTCACATAGCCAATGGAGGACCCAAAACAGGGTTTCCTATCTCTTTTTTTATTTTTAAATTTTAGACAGGTGTAGCTCTGTCCTCAGGTTGGAATGCAGTGGCATGATCATGACACACTGCAGCCTTGATCTCCTGGGCTCAATTGATGCCCCACCCCCAGCTCAGCCTCCATGGCTGGGACCACAGGTGTGCACTACCATGCTCAGACTCCTAACTGTTTCTTCTATATATTATATGATCTTCCAAGGAGGGTTTAGTTTTAGAAAAAGACCAAGTGACAGTTCTGTAGATGATTTCGTAGGGAATGTTTACTAGTGGAATAAAGTCACTGTGCCATGTGTATGAAGAAAAATAGTCCATGACAGGTAGGGTCTTCCAAGTGCTTCTCCAGTCACATTATTCAAGGCTTTGCCACCTTCTATGTCAATGCCAATTCCAGCTCTGGCTTTGCTTACTACTCACTAATGATCCTAGGTTCTTTTTTTTTTTTTTTTTTTTTTTAAATTATTTTTTTTTTTTTTGATGATTTAGAGGGACTATCTTCAAACCAGCACAAATATTTCATACATAATACCTGGCTGTTTTCTAGGTAATCTGTTGCATACTAAACTACCTCACATCTTTCAGCAAGAAATACATTAAACTTGAATAGTAAAGACATTACATAATGGATTTGGATGCAATTAAAATTTGCTTTAAATATTTCTTTGGAGGAGAGGACACCATATTTCTACTCAATGAAGAGAAACATTTTTACACTCCAGAGGTCTTTTATTTTTTTAACACCTATGATGCCATGAACTCATAGGGAATAGGTTCTAGCAGCTCAGGCTCCTTCGCATTTGGTTCTCACACAGTGTGCTTCTCTGGGTGGAGCAGGCTGGTGCTTCAGTTGAACCCAGGTACCTTTCTCTTTGTCTTTTTTCTTTTTCTGATTGTTTTCCTTCACGCATTTCAGGAAGCTGTCTCGGCTCTTAGAGTGCTTAACGTGGTCAATACGGACATTAATTATCTTGGCAAGAATCTTGCCCTCGTTTGTTTACCACAATACCAACAGCATGCTGGGTTACATCGTAGACTCTTCCAGCTCTGCCATGGTAACACTTGTGGGGCCTTCCTTTTTGAACATTACCCATTCCCTTGATGTCTACAATATCAGCTTTCTTACAGGTTCGCATACATGTGGCCAAAGGAACAACTCCATGTTTTCTAAAAGGCCTAAAGAACATATATCGGGTGCCTCTCCTCTTTCCCTTTGTGTTCGTCATTTTGGCAAATTACTGGAAGATGGTGGTTCCGATACCAGGCTCTTTCACTAGGTCTGACAGCACTACCTATGTACTATTCTCAATATCTCTGTACAAAAATGTTGCCGGCCAGCAGCCTGCAGGCTTAATTCAGACTGCATAGCAATTTTATGTGGTCTGACTTCCACTGCCTCAAGTGTTGTTTAAAAGCAAAACAAAACAAAATTAGAAGAGTTGCCAACATTTTTAAATTGGAAGAAGATTTTACATAACAATCCATTTTTTGCTGCCATCTTTTGAAACATTGGCATATCTAGGGCATTGTGCCCACTTTTTCACAAGACAACAGAGGCTGGAAGTTAGTAGCAGCTGGTACATTTTGACAGCAGCACTCTCATTAGCTATCGTTCCCACCTAGCATGCTTCTGCCATGGTAATAATTTATATTATCTAGCAGGCATGATTTTGCCATCCTTTCATTTACTTTGGGGTAGATAAAAGACCATTTCACAAGATTCCTGAAAATGTTGACTTCCTGTTGACTTCCAAGCTCTTCTGCCTGAAAAAATTTCAAAATCCTAGGTTTGGTTTTATAATCTTCCATTTAATTAATTTATTTATTTTTAGAGACAGGGTCTCACTACATTGCCCAGGCTGGACTCAAACTCCTGGGCTCAAACAATTCACCTGCCTCAGCCTCCCAAGTAGCCGATACTATAGGAACATGCCACCACTCCCAGATTTATACTCTTTCTTATGTAATAAGAATGGTGAGACTTGCAAAATTGCCATAACCATTTTTCTTTTGAAGAACTAATACAAAACCACTGGAGATCAAGAACATTGTCAGCATTCACCAATGATTATGGTTTCTCAAAAGCTTTGGAAAAGTCGTTCACTCATAACATTCTAGGACTGAATGGGAACAAAATGCCATATAACTTAAATGCCCATATTATATTTCCCTTTGTAACCTCTCTTTAGGTGGTGATGCAGGTAATGCTTCATTATTTCCAGTGATGGGGAACACTCTGAGGGTCCATTTTTTTATGAGGTTTGATTATTAGAAGGCCAAACAGAGCCAAAATTTATCTCCATGTCACTTTCACCCAATGGCCATAGTTTTGTTCCTTGGAAACTTGAGGAAAACTTCTACATGTCATCCCTTATAATAGTGTTTTAAATATGTGAAGTCATTATCATGCTTCTGAGGCTTTGTACCCAGCGGCATAACCTCAGTTCGTTCATTCTTCAGATGTTTTGAGTCAGCCTCCTGGCCACAGTCTTCTTAATGCAGTTTTCTCACTGCATGCTCTCAATGCAGTCTTCTCTCTGTCAATGCAGTCACAGACTTCTCAATGCAGTCAGTCTTCACAATGCATGCTCTGGTTTACATGTGTCTGGTTTATATCAGTTCCTTCCCTCTCTGCACATGTATGCTGCTCCTCACACTAGGAGGTAGAATCCATTTTCCTTGCCTTTGAATCTGAGCTGGCCTCACAGTAGCTAGTTTCTTCCTTAGCTTTTAAAAGGGCTTGTCTCTGCTTCTTCCTCTTGAACCTGGCAACTATGTAAGAAGTCTGACTACCCTCAGGTCACCGTACTGTGAGGAAGTCCCTCTCCGTGGGGAGAGGTCTCATGGAGAACGTGATCACTGGCTAGGCTCAGCTTTCCCACCTATGCCATCTAAGAAGCCAGAAGTGTGTGAAGAGGCATCTTTCTTATTCTAGTCCTAAAATATGCCCATTTTGGTTCTATCCACATTGCAAAGTCATAAAAAATGATACATTGTTGCTATTTTAGCCCCTGGCTTTGGGTTGGTTTTTTAGGTAGCAATAGGCAGCTGGAAACCTTGCCAAGATATTTATAACCCTTTTTAATTGTAGCAACAAAGCTACAGACATGTTCTTTACATGTTCTCATTAAAGATGGGCCAACATTTATGCGGTCAGATAAACATTTTCTCCAATTCTAGCTGCTTTTTCTTTTTCTTTTTTTCTTTATATAACTCTTCCTGACTATAGAAACATATGAACAAAAATGATTAATCATTGGTAATACTGGGAGGTTACTATGTTGACTAAAAAAAATTCAACTGAGACAAGAACAAAACAAAGCTGACAACAGAAATGTTTAAAAGGTAGTTCTTCAGGGTATCTTTGGAGACCTAAACACAGGGTCTTTATCCATTTCTGATTAATGCTGCCTCAGCCTAATGTTAAGGTGATTATCTAAATCCTGACCAGTTGCCATAGACTATTTATACAACTCAGATCAAGCCATGTTGGAGGCGGCGATTCCTAGAGGGAAGGAGAGCATCACGAGGGAAACTGACAACACGGACAACTGTGTGATTCATGGAGGAGACTGTCCCCACTCACAGCAGGATTAAGTGCCTTCGCAAAAAAGAAATTACCTACTTTGTATCCTTTTACTTCCGACTCATTATCCAGGGCCTTCACTTGATCCCAATTCAGGATAATTTTGGAGTCCGATGAATTCCATATGATGTTTCCGGGGGGTTGACTTGGTGCTATAAAAAAATTAAGATATACGAAGTCACAGATTATTAAATCTCAATGGATTCTGAGGAATATCTCCTTACTAGAATTCTAGAGTGGAGGCAATTTAATGGGCTATTGCACTAATATGTGTCTTCAAGGTCACTAAAATCTGATGAGATACAGCATTGCAAATGGAAAAAGATTCAGTTGGTCGCCTAACATTTATAGCTAAAAGAAGTAGCCCTTCCCAGTGAGGAGAAAAACATTTATCTTTCCGTCCTCCAGAGCAATGAATTTTGCATGGTATTCCGAAAGTTTCAGTTAAAATGCTGAGGGAAATTTGAATCCACGTGCTACCAATTAGTATGCAAATGATCACTGGGAGGTGGGGACAGGAAATAAACTTGGGATATGTGTGATGAATCCCCAAAATATTTCTGAGCAAGTCTGTTCTTACGTGGCTTTCTGGTGGTCACATTGACTGTTGCACTAGAGGGGCCTGTCCCAGCGGAATTATATGCCTTGACAGCTAAGTGATAGAGCGCACTGCCTTTTAAGTTCGTGATTTTTATTGATGTCTGATTTCCAACTGTTCGTATTTTTCTAGCATTTTCTTCTTTGTCTTCATGTCTCCAATATTTAACCTAAGAAATAAACAGAAAGACCTTGGAAACCATACTCAGTAAGGATATTTCCAATGTCATCCGGTAATTTTGTACGCAGATTCTTATGATGGAGTTAGTTTTCTATACCACATCATGGGCAGAGCTTTCAGGACAAAGGACTTTGTATATCCTGAGAAAATTATCCACAGTAAGAAGGGTTCCTTTTTGTCCTTAGCTTCCTAGTGAGATGGTACATCGACACAACCCTTGTTCATTATTTTCTTTTTTCCCATGTTTGTTTTGAGTCCAAGCAATGCTGGGCATATCAGAAGTCATAGCTCATTTTGCCAACCATCTCATAAATGATTAGATTTGCATATACTTCGAAAAATATCTCTAGAGTGTAACACAGAAAAAGGGTAGTTTCACAGCTGAGTATTCAATGCTTCCATTAGTGTTCAGCTGAAAGCCAGGCCTAAAACCATTGCCCTTAAATGTGAATGTGGATCTTTTCCCATAAGAATGTGATTTGGAGGACTCACTCATGGATGAAGTCCTCTTTCAGACCCAAGGCATATATCTCTTGCTTACCTCATAACCTTGTATTCGTCCTCTATTCTTCTCCAGTGGGGAAGCCCAGAAAACTTCAATATCTGTGGCAGAAAGACTTCTGGCAAAGATACTGGCTGGTGGTTTGGTTGGTTCTATAGATGAATATGGAAGTAGTTATTACTCTATCAGCTATATTAGGACAGGCTTGTAGATACTGGCATTATAAGGTAAAATAATTCATGGTTATAGAAGTGTCCTTAATGATTGTAAGCCAAACTCATTTACAGAGGAGCAGTGATTAATAGCCAGAGTTGGTGGTAGTGAATATTCGTCCAGTATTTGGGTTCTGAATTTAGGTGTGGGTGGAAGAGAACTACTTAAGTTTTAGCACCAAGTTTTCGTAGCCAGCAATTCCTTTCACACAGATCATTCTTAATTAGCATCTCACAAATGTTATTGCTTACAACATGGCTAAACTACTTTTCTTTTCTTATTTGAGATAGGGTCTTACTCTGTCACCCAGGCTGGAATGTAGTGGCACACTCATGGCTCACTGCAGCCTGACCTCCTGGACTCAAGCCATCCTCCCACCTCAGCCTCCCAAGTAGCTGGGACAGCCCACAGAAGTACCACCATGCCCGGCTAATTTTTTATTTTTATTTTTGTAGAGATTGGTATCTTGCTATGTTGCCCAGGTGGGCTTCAAACCCCTGAGCTCATGCTATCCTCCCACATCCCCCTCTCAAAGTGCTGGGATTACAGGCATGAGCCACTGTGTTTGGCCACTAAATTTTTATTTAAGGAAGTCTATTGGAAGAAAAATGTTGACATACACAAATGGTACACAGCTATGGCAGAAATCCGGCAAAAATAACTGAAATTTGGGAAACAGTCAATCTAGCCTCTCCTTTGCAGCCAAAGAAGCTGAGGCCCAGAAACTATAAGTGACTTATCCAAGATCATACACATTGCAGTGTGGACCTGAAGTGTTACCCAGCTCTCTTGAATCTTAGTAAAGTCAGCTGACTGTCCTTTTCCCCTTTTCCTCTCATTTTCATAATCCAGAGACATGAACTATTATCTAAGAGAAATTGAAGCCTATGCAAAGGCTGAAGCTTGTTTGAATAATTTTAAATCCTTTGGCAATGGTTGGAACATGAAATATGCAGGGAAAGGCATCAGGAGCTGAGACAGACAGAAAGGCAGCAGCTAGATCATGAAGGGCTACTGAATCTAAGGGGATGACCTCTCTAATGAGGAAGAAGTTATTGCATCTTCACTGACTCTAAATCAGTGATTCACCTTTCAGATGTTTTCACATGGTCTCATTCTCAGCATCATCTTTAAAACAACATAGGCAAACTCCAGTGATAATGAAAACTGTGTGAGAGGCATCCTGAGAGCAAGAATAGCATGGAAGTGGTAATAATGTGTGGGAAATGTTAAACATAATGAAGGTATGGATGACAATGAGTACAATCACACTGTTTCATGACTTACTCTTTTGTTTAATAAGTGAGAATAAATTATAAGCACAATATGCTTTATGAAAATACAAGTGGTTAAGGAAATGCAAATTATATATTGATATTCACTTAAAGGAAAAAATAAAATTCTTTTGAAAGTAATGTAACATGTAGATAGACATGAAGATCTTATATAGTACCAGCAGTTCTGGTCCTTAGCAATGGAATCAATAATGGATAGCCATGTGTTTTCATATACAGAGCAGTTGCTATCTTTTCAAGAGATTCATGGTGGACAATGAACCAAATTTTTTACATTATCCTCTTCTCAAATCAGGGATGCCTTCAATATATATGTACCATGCTAAATTGATTATACATCCTAAAATCCACATTTTAGCACTGAAGAAATATGGCTGGTTGCAGTGGCTCATACTTGTAATCCCAGCACTTTGAGAGGCTGAGGCAGGCGGATCACGTGAGGTCAGGTGTTCAAGACCAGCCTGACCAACATGGAGAAACCCCGTCTCTACTAAAAATACAAAATTAGCCAGGCATGGTGGCGCATGCCTGTAATTCCAGCTACTCAGGTGGCTGAGGCAGGAGGATCGCTTGAACCCGGGAGGTGGAGGTTGCAGTGAGATCATGCCATTGCACACCAGCCTGGGCAACAAAATCAAAATTCATCTCAAAAAAAAAAAAAGAATTGAAGAAATATTAACAAGCAATGATTTAGGCAGCATAAACCATACCTTCTTCTGCAGAATACACCACTGTGGTGGGACTGAAAGGGCCTTCTCCTTTGTTGTTGAAGACACCTACTTTAACCTCAAAGGGAGAGAAGGGGCGCACACTCTCATTCCTGAATACGTATCTGGAGGCATCAGCAGAGGCCAGCACTGTCAGCATCCAGATCATTTTACCATAGGGCCGGAAGGCTACCACATAACCAAAGCCTCGACCATTCTGTAATTCCTCAGGGACCGTCTGGGAAAGAAGGGAAGTGGTCTTCAGAAATCATACTAGTTTGAGTCAAATGCAAAAATTGTTTTTGTTTCTCCTATAACATTCTTGTCTACATCCTTCTCCACCCATCTTATTTGGGGTTTTGTTAAAAGTCTTTTAAATTTAGGGCTTATAGTCAGTTAGTCTATCTTAAGCAGTTACAAAGTACTGGGCAGGGTTGAAAAACTTAATGAAGATCTGCAGTCCAGAGCTTGCTCTTTGATGGGGCAGACCCAGCTCTGACACAGTTGGAAATGATTGTAAAAAAAAAATGGGCATTGTTCTCCTGAAAAACATTTCCAATATGTATCCTTTAATACTAATCTCCCTCCACTGCCAAATAGACAAAAGATCTCACTGATCCTTTGATCTTGGCTGAAGATCCTCTCTCTCAGAGGGAAGAGTTCAGCCGGAGGGATGAGTGATTTTTTTCACTGCTGTGCTCTGGGCAAATGAAAGATTTTAATTTCTGGAGCTGTTGTTTAGAATCTTTCAAAAACACAAACCCTTTCTAAAGCTCCCACCTCTTCTCTCAAAGCCAATTTTTAATAAATTGGTGACTAACTTTCCTCCAGGTTGTTTTAAAAACTACCTCCTAAAAGAAGGCCCCTTCTAGAAGCAAAGCCAATTGCCAGGAAATTGTGCTGGTGCACTGAATCTATTGCTAGCAGACGTTTTAAATCAATTGGCCATGCAGCAATTCAGGAAGAAAAGAAAAACTGGTTTTCTCTGAAACAGCCTTCTTTCTTTCTTTAGCTTGTGTTGTCTTCCCTTCATGATTGTTTTTACTCTGATGGATCGAATTAAAACTTGCCTCAACAATGGATGGGCAAGTGGTGTCTTTCCTGCTAGCCATCAGCTACGTGAGAGGGAGAGTCTGCACTCAAATGAATTTTCACCATTAAAAACAGAGGAGGAAACTTTCAAGCTATGTCTATCTAACAGGAAGGAAAATAATAAAATAGCTTTGACACATGGATGTTCCTTTTATTCTGTGATTCATTTACCTCCCAGGTTATAACCAGTTCAGATTTGCTGCCTCCGCCACCACTGACGTTCGCTGGTGTGACTTCGGGGACTGCACAGGAGACAAGAAAACAGTTATGTCAGGCAGCAAAGGCGAATGAGGGTCAGGAAGGTTGCCTGGCAGAGGTGACTCACTTTCCATGAGTACTCTGAGGCAGGCCCCTTTGTCTTCGGAGATCAACAGCAGCATCTCAAGCAGCCCAAGGCATCAGCTCCAGGAAGTGAAATGTACCGAGACTGCTATTAATTACCTGTTTTCCATTCAACAAGGCACACATGTTACCTGACATGTCTGCCCAATTGTTCAGCTGCATCCCTAGAGGCTGAGGGGTTCTGGAAAGGGGGAAAGGACTGAGGCCTTGTCCTAATGTTTGGTTCAGCGTTCATGAACCATGTGGTGATACACAAAGGAAAGACAGTACAATTTTGGTTGGAGGGTGAGAGTGTCCGCACCACAGTTAGAGCAAGGTCAGCAACAAGAGAAAGGTACAGTCAGCGTGGGGAAGCACGGGGGCACTCCAGATTAGCGACCTGCCCAGAGCTGGGGTGGGCAAACAGCTTCTTGGAGGAAGACAGTTTTGATCTGGGTGTTGAAGGAAGTGGCAGACAGAGGTTGACCCGTGGCTCACTGTGCTTGCCCTCTTTTTCACCAGTTTTAGGAAATTATATGAACTTGCACCTCAGGATTGCTGAGGGGAATTAATTCAATTATGGTTTTCAAAGGGGAAAAGAAAGCAGGGGACCAGCTATATTGTTGTCACCATGTGGCTGAAAGGCTCTGGGCCACGTTTAAAAATGTCTCACTGGGGTATGTGGCTAGTGACTGGGTACATCTCCTTGGTTAAAGCCAGTCAAATAGATCTAGATGAGCTTTTGTTTTTCTGAGAGTAGGGTCAGAATTCCCATTTGTGTAGGGGGCTTGCTTTTCCTTCAACGCAGTGGGCTCTCCACAGCTGGGAACTGCACACGTAGGCCTCCTGCTTTACATGAGATAAGTAAAAGTACGGCTGGCCCTGGCCAGGTGTGGTGGCTCATGCCTGTAATCCTAGCACTTCTGGAGGCCGAGGTGGGCGAATCACCTGAGGTCAGGAGTTCTAGACCATCCTGGCCAACATGGTGAAACCCCGTCTCTACTAAAAATGCAAAGTAGCTGGATGTGGTGGTACATGTCTGTAGTCCCAGCTACCTGGGAGGCTGGGCAGGAGAACCACTTGAACCCAAGAGGCGGAAGTTGCAGTGAGCCAAGATCGTGCCACTGCACTCCAGCCTGGCGACAGAGCAAGACTCTGTCTCAAAAAAAAAAAAAAAAAAGTATGGCTGACCCTGATGAACTTGTTTCTCTCTCCCCGCGCTCATTCAAGCTGTATATGCAAAGGGACATACTGAATTGCTGTATTAGCAGGATGTTCTGAAACTTAGTTTTTGGGCATGGTTTATACCCTAAGAAAATCTTGGTGAACATTTCGGAAGAAATTATGTTTTATTTTTATTCTTAGCCGGGCTACCTCATGGTGGCTGTTCCCAGAGAAGCCAGAAATTATTCTTTGCCATTAGTTACTAATGTGAGATAATTCGATTTGAAATATGGGGCATTTTGTTGAAGTCCTGTTAGAATCTTGGTGACAAAAGAACCAACGAAGAAAGGACTGGCTTTTGAGAGGACTAAGCACAGTGTGTCTCCTGCTGTACAGGTGGACCTAATGAAGAAACTTAACTCTTGATTGAAACCCATTGCATGTTCAGCTGGGCTTCTCCTGGCCTGATTTCTATCATTATCATCATTTAAGGGGAAGGGTATGCCAACATAGAGCCACATGAGCACTGAAGCGCAGCAAGAATTCAAAGCCTTTCCCTAAGGAACAGGTGATCTGAATCCCGGGTGCTACTCACGGGCTTCTTCTGTCCTCCGTTTCTCTGAGGGCCGGCTGGGCTCCCCAATCCCAATCACATTGGCTGCAACTGTGCGGAATTCATATTCAACCCAAGGGTTCAAACCCACCACGGTCGCTGTGAATGTCTTCCCATCAATGAGTTCTGGGACTGAAAGACAACAAAAGGTGGGGGCTGTTTCAAAGGGTCTCAGAAAACAAATGCAGAGATTACATTAGGAAGATAGGAACATCCACACATCCTCATTGTTATTGCATTCAGGGAAGTGTCAGTATTCTGATATTAGCCGCACCAACAGCTGTTTCAGTGAGGTAATCTCAGAACTATCTCTGTATGTTAAACTAACACACTAATCAGTTACCTGCAGATGACATCGTAGAAGACACGAAGTCCTCAAGGCTCCAAGCTACCTGTCTCAATCATTACTATCACCACTTCACATGTGTTTCACCATTTATTACGTAGTGCCAGATAATGTTATTTCAACTATCCCGTGAGAATGGTGAAAGTATTCTTTTTTTCTTTGAGACAGGGTCTCTCTGTCACCCAGGCTAGAGTGCAGTGGCACAATCTCAGCTCACTTCAACCTCCACTTCTCAGGCTCAAGCAATTCTTGTGCCTCAGCCTCCCAAGTAGCAGGGACTATGGGTACACGCCACTAAGCCTGTCTATTTTTTTTGTATTTTTAGTAAAGATGGGATTTCACCATGTTGCCCAGACTGCTCTCAAACTCCTGGGCTCAAGCGATCTGCCCACGTTGGCCTCTCAAAGTGCTGGGATTATAGGTGTGAGCCACCGTGCCTGGCCTATATTCATTCTATATAATTCTTACTGTGCTCATTTAACAAAATAGAAAAATGAAGATGTATAGAGATCAGCTGATTAGCTGTCAGGACTAGAATTCATCTCCTAACTTCCATATTTTTCTCATCTTTACTTCTTAAAGCACTGCTATGACTCAGTAATTGCAGTAGGAAACATATAAACCCATTTCTAAGGATTGGTAAACTGAAATGAAAAAACAAACTGGAGTTAAAATCAATAAGATTCATATGAATTACACAACACTGGGCATATTCTTCAAAACCTCAAGGCCATATAGCTACCTTTGCTGTCTAGAGGACTGTGTATTTTGTTTGTAATAACTACTTGTTCATCCAACTTATCCTTAAATGAAATCTAAGTAAGAAAATGAGCCAATCTGGAGGTACTGACGGAAGTGGGAATGGTGTAAGAATTCTTTAAGATGCAAAGAGAAATAACTATGAAACTTTTTAAAATAGGGAATGCTATATAAACGTAATAAAGGGAAACCTGAGGAAAGTGCTGCTGCTAACAACGTTTTTTAAAGAATTTGTTAAAAATTGATTAAAAAGAAATCTCATGTCTTTTTATCCCCAAATTTATCCATCTAAAACAATGGGGCTGGGCACAGCGGCTCACACTTGAAATCCCAGCAGTTTGGGAGACTGATGCAGGAGAATTTCTTGAGTCCAGGAGTTTGATACCAGCCTAAGCAACATAGCAAGACCCTGTCTCTACAAAAAATTTCAGAGAAGTAGGTGGGTATGCAGGCATCTGTCTGTGGTCCCAGCTACTCAACAGTCTGAGGTGGGAGGATTACTGAACCCAGGAGGTCGAGGCTGAAGTGAGCTGTGATTGTACCACTGCACTCCAGCCTGGGTAGCAGAGAGACCCTGGTCTCAAAATAGAAGAGCAGCAAGTGAAGAGGCTCCCTATAGTCCTCGGTTATTGGTTTTTTGAGAGCACTGTGCAAACTTTACAAACCCTCTGACTACAGTCAAGCAGAATCCACTGCTTTCCAAAGTGTACCACAGTGCTGCACAGATGATTTTAGATAATACAGATTGATGCATTTTATTTTTATTTTTTATAAGTACCATATTTTTAATATGTGTTAGGGAAAATATATATGTAACCACCACAACAGACATATCTTTTTTTTTTTTTTTTTTTTTTTTTTTTTTTTTTTTTTTTTTTTTTTTTTTTTTTTTTTTTTTTTTTTAGGACAGGGTCTTACTGTCCCTCAGGCTGGATGTTCAGTGGTGTGATCTTGGTTCTCTGCAACTTCCACCTCCTGGGCTTAAGCAATCCTCCCACGTCAGCCTCCGGAGGTGCTAGGACTAAAGGCGTGTACAACCATGCCAGGCTAATTTTTGTATATTTTGTAGAGTCAGAGTTTCGCCATGTTGCCTAGGCTGGTCTCAAACTCCTGGGCTCAAGCGATCCACCCACCTCAGCCTCCCATAGTGCTGGGATTACAGGCGTGAGCCACCAAACCTGGCCTGGACATGCCATTTCACAGATACTATTGCCTAGGATCAGTTAAACAAAAAACAACTGTGATTTGATACAAAGAAAAATATTGGCCAGGTGCAGTGGCTCACACTGTAATCCCAACACTTCGGGAGGCCAAGGTGGGCGGATCCCCTGAGGTCAGGAGTTTGAAATCAGCCTGGCCAACATGGTGAAACCCCGTCTCTATTAAACAT
>NW_016107686.1:2002779-2108132 GCF_001604975.1 Cebus imitator | reverse complement strand
AAAAAAAAAAAAAAGAAAAGAAAAATATTAATGATAGGTGTACAGTTGGCCAAGGTTTAGGAAACACTGCCATAATATATCATTTGTAGTAGTGTCTGAATGAGAACTTAGATGTTCCTTGCTACAGCGCTATGTCTGGTATGCTGAGTTCCCGATGTCACTGAGTGAAGCATCCAATATGGTACCTGTACTGACTGCTTGCCAGCCCACGGAGAATGGAGTCCTGGCTTGAATGACATACATGGTGATGGGGCTGTGGTTGTCAGGCCCGGGTCTCCAGGAGAGCTGAGCAGTGGTGTCTGTGATTTCATCTATTGTCACAGCCTCTGGGGGACCTGGAGGACCTGGGAAAGAGCAAGACCCCCAGAATTGGAGCAGTGTATTCAAATACCCAAGTAAAGGATCCACATATTTGAATGGGGCATTGACCCATTTATTTATAAACCCACTCACAGATTCATCACTTGTTAAATCCTTTGGAGTTCCAACTATATGTTGGGAACTTTGTTTGGCTTGGAAGCCACAGAGATAAAGGAGACACAGCTCCTTCCTTTGAGGAGCCCACAGTTTAATATGAAAAACTAATAGGTAAACAAATAATTACAACAACATATTTAATGTTAATAGAGAATATTGGGGTACCATAAGGGTCCATATTCATTAATTTATCATCTATTTATAGGCTCCTACTATGGATCAGACAGTGTTATTTGGGGATATAGTAGTGAGAAAAGATAGATGTTGCTCCTGATGTCATAAAGATTATAGTCTGCTAGAAATTGTTATTTCTACCACTGGGAATATAGATTTGAGCAGAAATGGCTTTAAAACTTTGAAGGTTAAAGTGCTGCTCTGCACATTCTGCTGCTCTGTAATTACTAGCACTCTCCTCAACCCCCAACCCTGCATCCCACATGAGCACACACTTGTGTGCAAGGGAACTGCTGTGAAAATGGCCAGTGCGGAACAGTCAAGGCGCTCCCTTCTTCAAAGCAATCTCAAAATTGAGCTTGATTCTAAAGACCCTCATTTGCAGTTTCTGCAAGTCATACCTGTATTTTTCTACCTCTCTTCCTGATGTTCATTGTTTCTGTCCATGTACTTAAATCATGGACAGGGGAAGAAATCAGATTTAAATGAAGGCTTGAAACTAATAAAGAAATAGAGGGATGAAAAGCAGCTGGCAGGTAAAGACGAAATATCAACAAAGCCAGAGCAAAGACCCACAGCTACCCTACTTTCCAACATGAAAATCTCTTACCAGGCAATTAAAAGCATTTTTAACAAGGTACAACTGACCACCTCAGGAGGGAAGGTGATGGTGAGACGACATAATGACAAACCTCATGCCCATTAGATGAGCATAAGGAGATATTCCTAGGAGGGATTTGCTAATCCCCAGTCTAGCAATCAAATGTACTACCCAAATACTATCTGGCCATGTCACAGGGACAGGGAAAAAAGAGACCTCTCACAGAGCAGTGCAACGTTAACGGCAATTTCCTGAAGTTAGACTTTGTTCTAGAATTCACTCCTTCACCCTTTACGTGATGCCCTAAATTCTCTTTCCTTTTTTAAAAATCATTTTTATAGACCCTCAGGTGAGACTAAATTTATCTTCTCCCTCCCACTCCTGAATGAAATGTCTGGAAATCTATATCCTGGAACTGATTAATTTTCCATGGTGACATTTCAGCATGTCAGTCTAATGCCACCGAGATAGAGTTGATGTAACCTTTGGTTTTGGGACCCGTTTTAACCAGATAAAGTCTAGAAGACAATTTAACTTTTACTTTTTTTTTTTTTTTTTTACCAGTTTTCTCATCCTGGCATCCCCCACCTTTTTTCTTTATGGATGCTGCATCGATGGCCTTTAAAACCAAAGTACCACAAATAGAAAAGTGTTTCCCTCTGAACTCTTCAAAGAATTAAATCAATAGGAAATACCGAGGTCCATTGTTGGCCTCTCTATAGGAAGGAAATGAAGGGCTGGTATGAATTTGGCCACTGGAGAGAAGATAGTACGTTCCTGGATTTGTTTGTTCTTTTTTATCTTCCGGTCCCCGGTTCCTACCCATGCGTAGATATGACCTTACAGAGTGTTTACCAACTTTGTTTTGGGGAAGTTGACTCCCTCTTTCAAAATGAAAAATGTACAAATATTTGTCCTCTGAACAAAATGATAACAAACTCAGCGGCATGTAGAAGATTTTGTCCTGGGCAACGGCAAAGAGAAGATTGGTTTGATTCTGGGGTCTGCTTCTCCCTCAGGAAGGGTGGCCTTTCTGGCTGCCATTAGAGTACTATATGTTAAATAGAGCAGGCCTCAGAAAATCAAAGAAACTGGAGCCAAGACTCAAAGCTGCTATAGTTTCAAATATGAAAATCTCTTTCAGGGTGGTGAAATACATTCCACCTCCCTTCTCTGTAATGTGCAAGAAAAGCTGCAAGGGCAGAGCTGAAGGAGATAAAATGAAAGATTATGGTTTTAAACAGCATATTAATTTATTGGCTTTATTAACTGATTAGACTAGATTTTCTTTTAAACTGCGTTTGCAAATTCCTCCTGGTATTTAATGTTATTTTCTGTGAAATGAAGTATACAATATCATTTAAGAACTTCAAGTATTACTGATTTAAATATTTATTAGTCTAATTTGTTGGTGTTTAAACTGCTAATCTGAACATTATCCTAATTAAATAGAGGATAAATTTTCAGCAACAGAATTCTTTTGTCCCCAAGGGGAGAGCAGAACAGCACTGGTATATTTTAAAATGGAAATAAACACATTTCTATAAGTTATTATATGGGCAGATATACCTAGGTTAAAAGTTTTTTCTCATATCTAGCCCTTGTCTACACCGTTACTGACAGTTTTTTTAAAAGGCAATTTAAAGGGGAACAAAGCAGACACATTGGAACTACTATTTTTCTTCAACCTCTCTTGACAATTAGTTTAAGTTGCTAACTCCCACACATTTCCCCCCTTACTTTATGCCAAGAGGATATAGCAAAACTCTTTATGGCTTCCAATAATGCTTTGTTCTCTGTGCATGCAGATTAACCCTGCCTCCAATTCTAATATCCTAAATTTTCATTTTCTTGCATTCGAAGTTTTGCCATGCACTCTGCCTGCTGTCCAAATATGCCTCAACACCAACAGTTACAGATTCCAATGAAGGAGACTCTAGCCAAGAGATTATTTTGATATCTGGATTGGCCTCGCTTAATGCTATAGAAAGCCCCTGAGCATGCATAGGTTGGATTTTGGTATGTACACTGGTTTGTGAGGATTTTAATTTTCATTTAAAAGTATTTCTTAAAAGTCCATTTACAGTTTTTTTGCCAAGTGGTTTGATGAGGCTTGGAATGTACTCAATTGGTGTGCCTCAGCCGAGGGGTCACAGCTCTCAGGTCCAAATTAGTTCATATTGATAATATTCAAGAGAATCTCAAAAATGTTAGTATTTACATCAACTCTCAGCTTATTTACTATATCCCAGGCAGTCAGGAAGTGTCCTCTCCCAAAACCCTATTTTAGGAACTGAACAGCACTGTGAAGTTCAGGGAAAAAAGCAAACTCGGAAAAACCTGGTGATAATTTTACTTAAGCTGCTGTTATACCAGTGGCCTAGGATACTAATTCAATTTAGCCCAGATGAAATATAAAAAGGCACAGTTTAATCCCTCTTTAAACTATCTGCTTTTGTTCACCTAAAATTATTCTAGGAGGTGATATCAGCTCCAACAGCCATCATCGGTCACTTGAAAGAGTTATTTTTAGCGTAAAGTTACTGGATGTGTTTGGTGCATTTTCTGACAACCGCCGCTAAGGAACTGTACATGCACAAGAAACTTTTATGGACTTTTAGCCACTGTTTACAATGTTCAGCTTTTGCCTGACTTTTTTCCATAATTCTAAACCACTGAGGTTTTTGGAACTCTGTGCTAGAGTAGATATCACGAAAGTATTTCAAGAGCAACAACAACAAAATCCAATACCTCTTACAATCAGGTCTGCAGCAGCAGAGAGCCTGTCCACACTTGTTTGGACCATGCAGACATATTTCCCAGCATGCTTCAGTTGGATGTTTCGAATCATCAAATCACCAGCTGAATCCTGCTGATAAAGTAGGGGAAAGTGGCTACAATTACTTTTTAATGAGCTCTAAATATCATTATCACATGAAGGACACTGTGACTAATGGATTTATTTTACACTGGCTGATGAAAACATTAGTGATGCAACCCATAGCCTATTAAAAATATGTGAGGCTGCCTGAGAGATAAGAACACCAACATTTTCAGAACACATATTCGACAAGACCTTAGGTGTCTGGCTTCTTCAAGTCCCTGGAGCAGTTCGCCACCCACGTTGGAAGGAGGTAACTTACGGTGGCTCTTGATCTAGTTTTGTGAGTTTCTTCAGACACACCCTCAGTATATAGACTTTGTTGGCATTCTGATATTTTAGAACTCTATAGTTGGAAAAGGAAAGCAAGCCCACATTTGGAGGTATCTGCATTTTACTGCACAACTCTTTCTTATGATCAGCATTCTTATTGCTCCCAGGTTTGAATTAAAGGATTAGGAAGACCAGACTCTCCGAGAAAATCTCGCTTCACCTAGTATGGAACAGTGCTAATTTGTATTCCAAATGCCAAATGCAAGTTTGATTAGCAGATGAACTGGACTAATTACATCCAGGTCTGGATGTCTGTGTGCCACAGAAATATTCCTACAGCATTTGCCAGCACAGTACTTTTAATAAATGTGAGATGATTCCACAGGCTATCACAGAGGCAGCATTTTACCTGAAGAACGCTGCTACACCTTGGAGTTTGGTTCATAGCCCTGTTAATCAAAAGTATGGAGAACAGCTGCTTGAACAAGCGACCACCCTAGAGACCAGATTTGAAAAACTACATTTCATTCTAAACCCGTAATGGATGACAAGATAATTTAGGGTATATTGGCCCTCTGTCATTTTCCCATTCCATACTATACAGTAGGAAATTGACACAGACCCTTCTGTTGCTATTTCTCCAATGACAATAGTAATGGATAATGTTTAATGGTATTTACTATATGACAGGCAGTTTCCAAGTGCTTTATTTATATTAAACTTACTAAATACTCACATGTCCTCTGAGGCAGGTATTCTTGTTATCCTTATTTTACAGATGAGGAAATTACAGCACAGAGAGGTTAGGAGATTTGCCTAAAGTCACTTAGCTAAAATATGGCAGAGCCAGGATTTGAACCCATATAGTTCCTGTTATTAACAATAACACTAGACTAGCATCCAGAAAGACCATATCCTCATTCTCCTTCAAAATTAATGTGTACTTGGTTTATGTCCATCGTTTCAGTACAACATGTCACATTCATATTTACCAAGGATAATGGAAGAGATAGAACTGCCAATTAGAAATAAGATTAGAAGAGATGCAAAAGTGTGGAGTGAAGGAAGAGCTACAGTTTTGGTGCTTACTTGTCTTGGGCCGATTCCTGCTGTGTGATTTCATCTAAATCTCTTAATCTCTCTTGGCCTTAATTTACTGATTTTTGAAAGACCTTTATTGACCATCATGCTAGGTTGTAAAAATCAAATGAGATTATCTGTGTATGTGAAAACCTTCTGAAAACTGTGAAACATAGATTAATGTGAAACTGGTATTACTGATGGCCATGATCCATTTTCTTTGTGAAACAATCATGTCAAACGATTGTTAAATATTTCCTAATTCAGGAAAAGCTGTGATATTTTAACCCAAAATGTCTTTCGTTTGTAACACTTGGTTTCTCATCCAGATGCCACTATTTATAGATCAAGTCTTATAATTGCTCAGTAAAATGGGAAATAATTGTTAAGTTATTTGACAAGATTTCTGTGAGGATTAAGAAGCTATTACAGTCATCCTTTGGTAGACACAGGGGATTGGACTCAGGACCCGTAGTATACTAAAATCTGCACATACTCAAGTCCTGCAGTCAGCCCTCTGAAACCTGTGTATATGACAAGTCAGTCCTCCATATGTGTGGGTTTCACATCCCAAAAATATTGTATTTTCAATCTGAGTGTGGTAGAAAATAAATCCACATATAAGTCGACCCAAGCAGCTCAAACTCATGTTGTTCAAGGGTCAAATGTATATAAGAAAGTACTTGATAAATGATTAGGCACTTTGCAGATACAAGGAATTATCATCACTAGTATCATAATCATTATGATGACTGATACTTTACCTAAGAAATTTCACGTACTTTACCTCAGAAAATTCATATTTGAATACAGGATTAAAAAAATATGCCCCAGGGAATGTGTGCAGGGAAGATGGGAAGCCACATTGGCCTTAAGGAAATGCCTACACCATCTCACTAATTCACTTATTCATCAAGGGCTTAAATGTCAAAGAAACTTGTAGCCTGGATATTTCAGAACACAGCAACCTATCAGCAGAAAATTTTGATTTTGTGATTTAGAACGTACTATAGTTATTTACAAATTTTGACTGGATTTGTGTTTTTAAAGTAAAACTGAAACAAAGAAGAAAACAGAGTCAGGAGTAAGGTAGGAGTCTCATTAAAGGAGACCATAATAACTTTTTCTTTCCCTTTGAAGTCATCCAGACCTAACCATTAACTAAGATCTACATTTTTTATGTTCCTACCAAAGAAAACAACAGCATCTGCTTATTTTCCCCTACTGCAGTCTGTTCTGTTCCTGACAGAATACTCAAGGGGTATCAGAGGACAATGAAATAACAACTTTTCTAAAACCTCAATAGGTTAGCTATACAAGCATCATTTCCACCATGCTGACACAGGAAGTTGAAATGGAAATAGACTTGACTTCAGAATTGCACTTGCGTATCTCTTCTATTGTTAAGTCCTGACTCCACAGATATTAATGATCCTGGTGGCTAATACACTTAGATCTCACATGTAGTTGTGCTGTCCTTAATTTTCTATATATTTCTCATCAGGAGTTGGTGTTAGCACTAAACCGAGGAGACAGACATTTCCCATAGAAAGATGAATGTGAGCAACACTAGGGAGTGCTGTCTCTCCAAAAGGTGGTCATCAGTGTTTGACTTCATTAGGGTGAGTCCCTGTTTCTGCCTCAACACTGGCACCATCCCAGCATAAAGTCTACATGTGTCTGAATGGTAGGACATCCACTTCGATTGGTCAGGCATCTGTTCTGATTGGTTGATGCTTGTGCCATTCTGGGATTTAGCACTTTTAATATCTCTCCTGACCAAGAAATTGGTTTTAATGTGAGAACATTCTGCTCAATTTATGAAAGATGTTCTCAATTTATACTTTCCTGTTATTACAATCAACGTTACCCTTCTTTCAATTAATACCACCATTAAAGTTTATCAAGTACTACTTTTGTGGTAGGCATTGGGCTATGCACTTTCCTAGATCTCAAAATATTCAATAACTCCAATGTCTCTGTGAAGTAGTTAATATTTCTCTCAGCCAGAGTTATTAAGCTGAACCATGTGAAAGAGGTCCAGAATGGTTACATTGGCAATTCATCCAATTTTTCTCAATCAGGTTTGCAAGCAATAATCCCTAGTGAACTAAGGCTTCTACTGATGTAATGAATTAACTTCTTTCCTGTGCCATCTAAAGTTGTACCAATCAGATACCACACTTGGCATAGAATTGAGGAAACAGGCATTGAAATGGTTTTTGGTGTTCTGTGATTTAACTGCAGAAACTCTGTTTGCTAAAGGTAGCAAGAATGTAATGAACAGGGCTAGTACTATAGTTGGGTGGAAAATATGCTTTTAGTGTATCATATGGACGACTTCAGAAACTTATTCTCAACATAGAGGGGATGGACAGATTTTTATGGCAGCATAGAAAGTGGGGAGGGCTTTTCAAATTAGTACCCCATTTTTATATTCTGCTATGTTTTGGTTGGACTCCTTTATAAAAATGGCAGCCAGAGTCAATCTTTATTATCAGTGGGACTATAGAGCTGTGTTAGAACAGAAAAATTTTTTTTGAGAATGATTGTGATAGACACAAATTGTTTCCAGATTTATCCTCTTCTTGTTATGTGTTCAATGATAATACACAGTTATGGAAAGTAAGGCATTTCGAAAACTCAATCATTTTGAATTCAAATTACCTGGAGATAGTAAATAACCCAATCAGACCTTCAGATACAAGAAAGAAAACCTGGCCTGGCACAGTGGCTCATACCTGTAATCCCAGCAGTTTGAGAGGCCAAGGTGGGCAGATCATGACGTCAAGAGATCGAAACCATCCTGGCCAACATGGTGAAACCCCATCTCTACTACAAATACAAAAATTAGCTGAGCATGGTGGCATTCACCTGCAGTCCCAGCTACTTGGGAGGTGGGGCAGGAGAATTGCTTGAACCCGGGAGGCGGAGGTTGCAGTGAGCCAAGATCACACCACTGAACTCCAGCCTGCCGACAGAGCAAGACTTCAAAAAAATGAAAGAAAAGCCTAAATTCACAATGATGAGCCTTCTACAAGGTCAAAGGGAGTTTAATTAGCAGCCTACAAACAGAAGAAAGCTATCCTTAAGCTATTTTCTTAATCAGATTCTAAGGTATATGGTATGATTTGTGACACAGAGTTTGGGATTTGAAGTTTTACGCTGAGTTCTGTGATTCAGTAGCTATGAGGACAAGACAAGTCATCCAATGACTGTGAACCTCAATTTTTAATTCATACACCCAATGAATAATTAACCTATAGGATTGGTGCCAGATAGAGAGCAACCTTGCCATATAGGGCTGCTCAATGAGTGATGCCACATTTATTGTGCAAAAAGGAGCAAGAATTAACGAAGAGTTTCTTGCCATAAGATTATCTGAACAAAATTCTAGAATAGTAACTTTAAATATATTGTTAAGTTGGTCTAAACAAGTTGGTTTGAGTCAGTTTCGAGAAGTTCATTTGTATACCGTGTTTTCTGTGGACAGTTTGATATTAATACTTACCCCTCCGACTCTTTCAAAGTGGTCTCCATCTCTGTCAAAGTCTATCAGGTGTCCATTAAATGACCAAGTGAACACGATGTCTAGCGAGTGATCATGTGTTACCTGGCACAGCAGAACAATACTTTCTCCAACAGTGACATCCATACTGGAAGGGGGCACCATTACCCTTGTTGGATCTGCAGAGTTAAAACAAAACAAACAACAACAACAAAGTCTGTGAGCTTGTGTGGAAATAAAATGTAGACTCCAAGAGCAGGATGAAATACTAAGTAATTTTGCTTTATTTTTTCTGAGGCTGTGACCAGCAAACCTCAGTCATCTGGGAAGCTCAGACTCAGGTCAGGAGGTCATTTTTCATATGAAAAGATGAAAACACTCATTATGTGAACCTTCTCAGAGCAACAGAACTCAGCCGGGGAGCATGGAGGTGAGATCTCTGAAGATGCTCATGGAAGGAGCTTTCTGGCAGCCTGCTCTGAATTGAAAAGGTTTTCATATCTCTCCAGTTTCACTAGAAAGCCACATAGAAGGCTTTCACTAGAAAACTGAGTGCAAACAGAAAAAAAATTCACGTTGATTTGAAATTTGTTGGGCTGTTTTTTTTCTATTGTAAAAGTAATAAATGTTTTAGTACAGGGAATTTAGGAAATTCAGGAAAATTAAAAGAAGGAATAGAAAAACAAATTATACCAGATAAAACATCTATTTTCATGGTGGTATAATTTCCCCCAGTCTTTTTGGCTCATACTTTTTCAGTTGTTTTGTTTTACACCATTATAAACATAAGACACATACGATTTGCCTTTTTCTCCTCCTTAATATTATATAGGCATGTTTATTCCTTTTTGAACATAGTTTTATAATCTGCCTTAGCTTTATAGTTTTAACTATTTTGGAACTAGTTGGCATTTTAGCAAATTTTATTAGACATTTTCTAAAATTTATAATTAGAAATCATAAATAATGCTGTAATGAACATCACTGACAAAATGATACAGGTATAGCACTTCTTTAAAATAAGGACCATCAGTTAGCTTTAAAATTCACCTTTACATTATAGTTTAAACTGGGAATAGAATAGGCTTGCTTAGCTGAGATAGTTTGCAAACTCCAAAACTGCATTTACACCCATATTCCCTTATTTTTCTGCAACATTATTTCATAAATGGTGTCAGAGAGTACAATAGTGAGAAGCAGTTTGAATTCAATATAAAGGCCATATACGTGCCTAAAGAATAAAATTCTGAATTAAGCCATATTCCAGAAATTTCTATATACTAAACCAAGCCAATCAAACAATTACAAAGCAGACAAACCAAAACCAAACCAAACAATAAAAGAACATTGACTAATCCTCTCCCATAGTCATAGGATTGCATTTCAGGCTATGAGGTATATAAATATTTATTCAGGGAACCTCTTGGATTAAAATAGCAGCTGAGAATTTTGAAATTATAAATGATGGGAGGATTTTTTTGAGTCTTATTTACTGACAACCCACACTAAAATTTCCTCTTTAAAGACAGTATTTGAAACCATTTTTCCATCCTTTTATCCAACTACAGAAAGAAAACCTCTCAGATAGTTAGAAAAAGAAAATCTCTGTCCTAAATAGGTTATAATCTAGTAGTGGGATGTACTTTTTCTGTTTTCTAAAAATAGGAAAAGATCATGACAAGTGGATTAATGTGCTTTTAGTCAACATTGAATGAGTGATGTCCATGAAATGAGAAGTGAGCAACAGGTACAGCAAAAAGGTAATGGGATGGAAAACCCCTGATTTAAAAACTCAAGGTTTCTGAGGGCTACATAATAAAAATCTGCTGTATTGATTGACTAACGACCAGGAATAGATAGTGACAAAGGTGTGTGTGTGTGTGTGTGTGTGTGTGTGTGTGTAACGAGGAAAAGTGATAAGTACAAATCTTATTCTAAGAAAATATCAAGGATTAGCCCCATTTTGACTTAAAAATTTTCCTCATGTATAAAATGAAGACTGAAACAGATCCCAGGCTAAAATGATATACTTCTATGGGTTTTATTTGATAAAGAGGCCTAATTTTACTTTAAATAGCTGCCCACTGATTCTGCAATTTAGAGTTTCATTTTAATTCATTTATTTGTTGATTCATCCACCAAGCATGGATTGTGTGTTACAAGGACAGCAGACATAACGGAGGCTGAGGGAATAAGAACAGTCATAATAACTGAGTCCCTTAGCACTGTTAAGCACTTTACATGGATTATTTCATTTATTTCTAACAAATAGGTACTATTATCATCCCTATTTAACAGATGGGCAGACTGATGTCTAAGAGTTGTTAACATATTGTCTATTGTGCAATTCTGCCTTTCTCTTTGCTGAAAACAGGATATCCACACACAAATCACGCAGAGAATAAGTCTAAGGGCATAATATAGCAATTTGCACTCTTGATTATGTGTAGTCAACTGAAGATATTTGAATGCAGAAGGAATTCAAAGAGTTTCTGCCATGGGGTGCAGATGGTTGCAGAGGGCTTCACTGCCTGAGTAACGAAGTTACTGCCTTAGACAGGTAACAGCAGTGATGGTTTTATGCCTAAAATGCTGGCTCTAGCTCTAAGCTTACACATCAAACTTATGAGTGTAGAGTCAAATGTCCAGGCTCCAGTTCCTAAAACTGTCTTGTCTCCCTATCTCCTAACAACTTCTGGGCAAGCAGCAAGGAGCTGGCACATACCCCGAAGCCTAGAGCCATTTGAAATTATGGCTCACGTTTTTGAATGGCATTCCTGTTCTAAAGAAACGTTTACCTCTTTATGCACATGTAGGGATCTGGGATGGATTTTATTATTGGTAAACTTAGCTGTCTTTTAACCAAGGACCAGAAGAGTTCCCTGAATCAAGGATTATGTTGGTACAGTTGTTGTGCTGACAGCTGCTAATTCATTAACTTAGCACTTGTCGCTGATTCATGTTCTGAGCCCTGAAGTAGCAAGAATCAATGCAAACTCATGCACTGTACACATACCAGAGAGGTCTCCTGGGGACAAGAAAAGATTAAATTAAAGAGGTTCAAAATCTCATTAGTGACTTGTTTTTCTCAAAGTGTATGTTTGTTCAGTACTCTTGTTTTCTGTGTTGTGAATTTTGATGCTTTTTCCTTGATTAATTTCCAAAAATTTGAATACAATCCCTGTATACAAACAAACAGATGGCTTCCTGCAAAACAAACTGTCTCCTCTCCTTTGGTTTTAATTCATCAAGATCGGGAAGAACCTACATCTATGACTTCTGTTCTGAAGAGTCACTTGAGCTATTGTTCTGTGCGTAGAACTTTCAAAGGCAATTAGAACTCAAGATGTAAACTGATGGCTAGATTTGGATGTAATTAAATAGAAACAATAAATAGGACCAACAACATCCCTAAACTTTCCTGATGGTGGTTGGTTCATACTGTGTAGACTGATAAATTTTGAACTTAGAGGATCGATACTTAAAAAAAAAATATATATATATATATATTTACCAAATGCTTAATTCTCCTAGAGTAAAACAAATAAATTTTTTACTCTCTGCAGTGTTTTATATAGTGTATAAATGGCAAAAGGGAAACAAAGTGCTTTGTTTTAAGGATTATAACAACCATGAGGAACAGTTATTAACTACCATTTTTAATAATATTAAGTATTCAGTTAATAATCAGATCCACAATTAGACGTATAAATTACAAGCCTTATTACATTCTCACTTTCACTGTTTGTGGAAAGACTTTCTGATTTATAGTTCGTATTACCTGTAAAAAGAAGTGTTTTGAGGTCCATTGGATAATAATTCTATTTTTTAAAACACTGCATTTTTTTAAACAGGTTCTTGTTCTATTGCCCAAGCTGGAGTACAATGGCATGATCAAAGCTCACTGTAACTTCAAATTACTCGGCTCAAGCAATCTTCCCATCAAGATAGGACTAGAGGCATGCACCACCACGTCCGGCTAGTGTTTTGTTTTATTTTATTTTTGAGATGGGGTCTCATTCTGTCCCTGAGGTTGGAACGCAGAGGCGCAATCTTGCCTCACTGCAACCTCTGCATCTCAGGCTCAAATGATCCTCCTGCCTCAACCTCCCAAGTAGCTGAGACCACAAGTGCATGCCACCATGCCCAGCTAATTGTTTCTGTGCGTTTTTTTTTTGTTTTTTTTTTTTTTGTATTTTTGGTAGAGATGGGGTTTTTGCCATGTTGGCCCAGCTGGTCTTGCTTGAGCTCCTGACATCAGCCAATCTGCCTGCCTCAGCATCCCAAAGTGCTGGGATTACACGTGTGAGCCACTGGTCCCAGCTAATGGTTTATATTTTTATAGGCAAAGGGTCTTGCTACACTGCTCAGGTTGGTCTCAAACTCCTGGCCTCAAGAGCTCCTTGTGCCTTGGCCTCCCAAAGTGCTGGGTTTATAGGCGTGAGCCGCTGCACCTGGCTGATGTTCTTATTATCTGCAAAACTAAGTGCTTTTGGGTCCACAGGATAAGAATTCCATTTTGATGTTGCTTTCCTAATACACTTCCAATTCTTCCATTTTAGTTTATAATTTCTTTATCTTTCATTTACAGTGCTAATATATTCACTTGGTGCCTATCAGGATAATATTTAATGTGTGTTTTAGTCATCTTCATTCGTGGAAGGAGACACATCTCTTTTGTTAACAAATTTCTTGACTGTAATGGTTTTGATGATGCCTTTCAGTAGGGTTGTATTTTTTTTCTTAAATTAGTTTTTATAGGGAGAATTTAAAAAATGGGATTCTTCAAAGGCCTGGAGCTAGTCAAAGAGCAGACAGCAAGCCCACCTCAAATAACACAAGGGGACTGGTCAGAGAATTTTTTTTTTTTTTTTTTTTTGAGAAACGAAGTCTCACTTTGTCACCAGGCTAGAGCGCAATGGCACGATCCCAGCTCACTGCAATCTCTGCCTCCCAGGTTCAAGCAACTCTCTGCCTCAGCCTTCTGAGTACCTGGGATTACAGGCACCCACCATTATCCAGATGAATTTTTGTATTTTTAATTGAGATGGGGTTTCACCACCTGGGCCAGGTTGGTCTTGAACTCCTGACCTCATGATCTACCCACCTCAGCCTCCCAAATGCTGGGATTACAGCCATGAGCCACCTCACCCAGCAATAATTATTTTTAATAATATTTAAATGCCACAGCAAAGACTGTTGATTAATGATGACAGTAATCCTGAGGTAGCATCTCTAAGGATGAAACTTAACATTCTATAGTTGGCTCCATTTTTTTAAAAATAAAAACCAGTGCAAGATAAACTATCAATTTTGCATAAAACACACATGTAAAAGGCATACCCTAAACATTAGATGAGGATCAAGATTCACAGTGGTTTCAAGTGGGACCAACCTTTTCAACTAGGCAAACTTTAATAGGGATAAAGGCAAGGAACTACACTTAAAAAATCTGCTACTAGGTACATGCTGGGAGATTGGCAGATCACATGTTTAACATCTGAGCATTTCAGTGCTCATGGAGTCCATGCAGCTCTCAAAGGAAGGCAATGCAATCTTCGGTTGCATTAATAACACATGATGTTCCAATTTAGGGAGGTAATAATCTGGTTGTATTTTGCATTAGTCAGACCACAGCTTACTAGGAACATGTTTTGAATTCATTGCCACATTAGGGCACCTGGGTTAGTGAAAGATCAGCTAAAATAACTGAAGGTGTTTGGCATGAGAAATATAAATTGAGAGAGACCCATGACAAAAATTCTTAAATACATGAAGGGCTTATAGGCAGAAGATAAGCTAAGGTTGTTTTGCACTGCCCCAAAGTTGAAAGCAAAGAGTAACTACAAACAGGTGTATTTTGGCTCCATAGAAGGAAGAACTTGCTACTAATTTGACTTCTCCAACAGGGAAATGGGCTGCCTCAGAAGAACATGAATATCCATTTCTGAAAGTATTCAGGTGGAGGTGGGTGCCCTCAGAGAGGGGATGCCAGGATCTCCCAATGGCCAGCCAGGCTGGAAAAAGCCTGCTGTCTTGAAGAGCCCATGAATCCAAGTCATCTCCCCACATTCCCTTTGTAACCACCTTGTTCACTGGTGATCCTGTCCTTTCATGAAGCCCATCGGCATTAACTGTTATTTCTTCAACACAAAGCTAGTGCATTGTTGTGCAAAATCATTTGTCTTTTTTACACATGTTCTGCTTCTCCCCCTGTAACTAATTAGCTTTCTGGGAGTCAGGGACTACATCTTACACTTTTATAAGTCCCTGGTGCCTTATAAGAGTAGTTCTGTTCCTACTCTTGAGAGTTGGTTAAAAATAAATTATGGAAAATCTGTGTGTGGCCCTGTTGGAGGCTGGTGAAAATAGGGCCTTGTATCTTGAAGTATATAAATCAGGAAGTTATATGAAGTATTTCTTATTATTTATCCTGACTTAGGTTGAATATGGAATTTTAAAAAGGAGCCACCTGAAGGTTAACTCAGCACTCACCGTGCAAGCACTGGCCCTTCATCTGTGTTTACCACTGAATTTGCTTATAAGGCCGCATTTTGTTACTGTATTTGCTTATTTTCTTCTCCATATACATATATACATGCATATATATGTGAGTATACACACACATACACCCCTTCTCCTCACCATACACACACACACACACACACACACACACATATACATATATACATATGGTGGTGTTTGCCTGGCTTCCCCATTTTATTCATACCATTTTTACCCTTGTAAATAATGAGTACTTTGGGTGGCTGCAGTGGCTCATACCTGTAATCCCAGAACTTTGGAAGACCGAGGAAGGCAGGTCACTTGAGGCCAGGAGTTTGAGACCAGCCTGACCAAAATGATCAAACCTTGTCTTTACTAAAAAAAAAAAAACTACAAAAATTAGTTGGGTGTGGTGAGCCTGTAGTCCCAGCTACTCAAGAGGCTGAGGCATGAGAATCGCTTGAACCTAGGAGGTAGAGACAGCAGTGTCATACCACTGCATTCCAGCCTGGGTGACAGAGTGAGACTCTGCCTCAAAAATAATAATAAACTAAAATAAATAAATGAATAATGAGTACTTTGTTGGGAGATATTCCAAGATTACACCAGTCACTGATGGTCATCAAACTTGTACTCACCAGCCTTAGAATCCATTGAAGACTCCTGCCTGAATTAATGACTTTTATGATGGTTGTCAAATGGTGATTCTTCGTTGCTATCTTTCCTTCTGCATATCTATATACATCAGCTGACATTCTACTCTAAGGAAAAGCTTTCTCCTCTCCCCCATTTATTTATGTGCTCACTTACATTAGGATAAATTCATGGCTTATTTTATTTGACAGGTGGTAATACATTACTATCATTATTTACACTGATGCGCAAATTGTCCCCATTTTGGCCTATGGGAGTCCTTTTTAGTTGGGTTCTTTGTCTGTTTGACATTTTAGTATTATTCATTAAGTGTTTCTTTACTTTCTGGTCCAGTAAGGCTCACATTACACTTTTTTCCTGAAATAGCCCTAGAATCAGTCATTTCTTCAGGGAGCTCGAGTTCTTTTGCAGTGGAGGATGGCTTTGAGAAACCAAGAGGTGGACATCTAATGTGCTTATTGTTACTGAGGGTCATTGATCCTAGAACCTCTCAGCCAACAGAGCTGGGAAATATCTGTGCGTATATACATGTATACATAGCTACAACTATTTCTATATCTTATCCTGAAAACATTTACTAATTTGCTGAATCAACTTACATTTTGTTCAGTATAATCAATCTGCCAACCTTGCCAGCTGTCTCCTGTGCCCACCAGCTCTATATCTACCCACAACCATGCCTCTGGACAGATCTACAACCCACCTCACCATTCTGCATCCTCACCCACTGTGATTACTCTTCTGTGCCAGACAGGAAAGGGAAGGTTGCTCAGATTGCTTTAGTACTTAAAATGTAAATATTTAAAATGAATACTCCACAGAACAATAAAATAAAAAAGATGGCAAACTCTAATTCTAGAGCATATGCCATTTAAAATTAAAGTTTTATACTACTTATAAAAACAAGAATGAAAAAAGCAAATGTATAATTTCTCTAAAATTTAAACACTGAGTTTCTGCGTTTCACATCAAGGAGAAAATCTGAATTAATGCTTTCATAAAATACCTATTGTCAGAAGCAAGGCATTACTTAAAATTCTATTTAGTTTTCAGAGAATAATTCATCCTTAAATAGAAGAAACATTGATTAATTTTATAATTACTATTCTCTGCTGGGTCATTAAGATCTACATTTTAAAGTAGCTATCAAAACAAACAAACGAAAACACCACAGTTTCCAGTTTGTTCTTTTCCTCCTGAGTTACTTTCCAGAAACAAATCCATTGTTAGAAAGTTACGGAGGGAAGTAGGGAATGATGGATGGGGTAAGCGAGGTTATCCCTGAGGAATCTACGTACACTTAGCTACAAGTCCTTTTTAGCTGGTTGTATTATTGATAATTTTGAAGGTGCCATTTGTTCTATCTGCTGACTGTCTCTTATGGTGGCAGACTTCCTCAAGGTCTTTATAATTTTGATTTGGAAGTTCATCATATAAGTGAAGTTTTTTCTTCCTCATGGGCAGCACTTCTCCCTGTTGTGTGGTTGTAAAGGTGTCAATCAGGTTATGTGAAAAATTTGGGGTTTGTGCTTCATAGCATAGCAAAATAAAGGGTGTTACACCCTATATTGTATAGGTCTGACTCTCTTTTTGTGGGGTGGTCTTGCTGCCCATTCTGGCCGCAGGTAAAGGTCTTTTAAAGGTCTCAAATCTGGGTAGAAATTTTTTTGTCTGCCCCGGGTTTCTGGAAGAGAGCTCAGCTCCAAGCCCTGATTTTAGGGATAAGCTTTAACTGCCAAAATCTCCTGATGAAATAAAATCTGTTCAGGTTATCATCACTCAGATAATATCAGACATCTATACATGTGGTTTGTTCCTAAATATCTATTTTGCTTATAATTTTGCTCTTTGGAAAATTCTTTACACATCTGATCTCTTTTAGACACATTTACTTTTCACTAAGATTTGTTTTCCATTGAGGAACTATGGCTGTAAATTGAGAATTTTACTAATTTTAAAACACAGGCTGGTTCTCTCAATAGGACTCTTACTTATCTTACCTCTCTTTTTGTTAACATAATTAAAATGTGACTTTGTTGTATGAAGAAGGGAAGAGGAATCAACTTGGAAAAGAACATTAAGTGTATTTTGGCTAAAGACAAGTAAATCTGCCCTCTTAGGTGGCAGAAATAACACAGCACTGGCATAGGGCACTTTCACTAGTCAACATTTTTAATCGATTCCTACCAAGAAGCACTGCCACGTAGTATTGTGACCTGGTTCTTTGAACTACGTATGCAACTTGACAAATGACATCAGAAGAAAACACAAGGCAAATTTTGACCCCAGTCTGCTTGAGCACAAACTTGAGCCTTCTGTAAAGCAATTTACAAATCGCCCCTGAGCGGAATGCTTACCAATCTATTTTCAAGCACTGGGGGAAAAACACAAAGCAGGGCTGTTTAATAAGTTTGACTGCCACAAATGGAAACTGCTATGCACAAGCCAATCGAGGGGGCCAAGTATAGGTGCCTGCAAAACAAGCAGCCAAGTGGTAATCAAAGTTATTAGATTTGCCTGGTCAAAATGTGTAGCATAAAGCTATTTAATTATGAAGACTGCTTTAATGACACTCAAACGCTCTTGGTTGCCTCCCAAGTCTCTAACTTGGTTACAACTATTAATAAGGAGATTTTTGTTTGTTTGTTTTTAATAAGCAAGATATAATCTGTCTTAAAGTCATTCACGGTCAACTTGTTTGTTTTCATTTTTACCCATCACCAGGGAAAGCAAACATCCTGGGTTTGGATTTGTGCCATGTTTCAGTAGCAGGGTTTTTCATCTGGGATGTCTTTCTAAATGCAAAAAATTTTCTGCAGGTGCCTAAGCTTCCATTATGAACAAGAATACTTCCTCAAGCAAAATAGCAAGTAATAACAGAAGAGGGAAGGGGGAAATGTGATAAATTTGCCCTCTCACATTTCCTTTTTGAAGCTTTCTTCATGATTTGAAAGAAATGACAATCTAAAAGGACTAGGAAAAGACTATTCTCAATGACAAATTAAATACATTGTATATTCGAGTCAAGATATAATTAAAATCTCTCTATGGTGTGCCTTTGACTGTGATGGAAGATAAAAAGGAATCGTAAATGGGAACCACAGATATCTTTTACCCACGGAGAAACATTTTCATCAAATAATAATTAGAATGTTTTCTGTTTCTTTCAGCTACTACACATAAGGAACTCTCTCTTATGACTCACTGAGCAAAAGAATTCCCCCAAAATCCCATTAGTGTCAGTGAAATACAGTAAATTTCATGCATAAGAATGGCATAATAATATCTTTGCTGATTAAAGGAATGTATTGCAACTGCTGGGCATTGGGCTGCATCTGCTGAAACACGGTAAGCAAATATTTACCTAAACTACAAAAGAAAGGAAGTGTACACCTTGCAGCAAGGACAATGAATTCCAAAGACAATGCCTTCCATTGTGATTACATGCAAAGAACAACCAAGTTCCTATTCACACACAGTGCAATGTGGGGAAGGATTAATATTCTGGACAGTAGATGGTGCTGAAACCTTAGCAGAAGAAGAGACTGTCCCTCTTTTCTGTTTAACCTGCTCCTTTCAGCAATTTTCTACATGTTTTCAGATTCCTCTGTTTAAGGACTGCATCTTGGGAAAGAAGCAATAATTCTCATATTCTAAAGCAGCACTTCTTTGTTTGCCTATAGATTTGAGATGAGGTCACCAAGGAGCATATGAAGCTTAAAACAGAAGGTATTAATATCTTGGTAGACAATATTAGTTACTCTCTCTTTATTTAATGTAGGTAGGATTGATTTATAAAGCTTTCTACAAAACAAAACCTTAAACAATCCTCCCTCCCCTACCCCCAACAGTCTGGTCCACCACTGACTAGCTTGTTTTAGGGTTTGTCCTTAATTCTAAGGGAAATTTTTCCTGAAACCCTTCAGAATGGGCAACTATTAATAGCTATGAGGTCCCCTGCAATTGCTGAAATGCCCCCTTTGTGTGCAGCTAGGTAAGGTATTATGAGTTTAACTAAAACAGACTCTTCTTCCTGCTGCATTGCTTGCTTCATAGTGGGATCTATATACACATTCAATGAAATTTAAAGAAGGGAGAATGAAAATCTGAAGAGCCCTGAATTAAGACATTGTTACTGTTTTTGAAGAGAAAGAGGCAAATCATTGGAAAACTCACTCTTGTAAGGAAGAACTACTCTCTGGGGTAGGTTTGAGGGTCACTGCACATTTAGTCCAATCTTCCACGCTAGAGATAAGGAAACTTTCCTCTCTATTGAGAGTTGCTGAGCCAAAGAGAAAAAAAAAAATCAATTGAGGGTCAGGGAGGTCAGGGAGGTATAAAGAAACTTAATTTAGTTTATTTTCAGAGAGATGTTTACAACTTTTCATGTCTTTTAAATTAGATACAGGGAACATAAAATGTAAAGATACATCAAATAATTTTAAAGTTAGATCTAATCTAATATAAAGGATAATGGAGGTGGAAAGAATTGAAAAGCCAAGAGGCAAGGAAAAGGAGATGAAAATGCAGAGAAACAGAGCAAGATAGACATGCAGAGAGCAGCAGAGTCCTCTACTCCACAAACACAAAGATATTACATGCTAATAAACAGCATTCACACCAACAGGAGTACACAGAATTTTTAGAATGTGAAACGGCAGTCTTTTGTGGAGCATGATTCCATCTTTTGGTTTTTATGATATTAAAACAGAAAACCTTTGTTGGACAAGCTCTATCTTTGTAATCACAGTCATTTGCAGATAAGCTGTATCTTGCCACTTCTAACTAAAGGGTACCTGAAAATTAAGTCAGAGTTCTGATGTGACCCAAAGTCCCACGTTTTCCAAATCCACATTTACTTTTCTCAAAATGACAAGTAGGCTTTGCCATGGTGATGAGTGAAGCACTCTAGTACTACTACACACTGAAAATATTGAGAAATGGTCAACATTAAAAATTGGCAGGAGACTCCAGAAAGAGATTAAGAGCAGAAAGAGAAACAGATTTTTGACGAGGTCTTGGTTAGCGAAAAAAACAACATTAATGACTTCTTCATTCCACAAACATATTAGTTACTTGAATTACAACAAATAAAACCATGTGTGTGTGTGTGTGTGTGTGTGTGTGAGAGAGTCTACACTTAAATGTCCGTTCCTCAATAAAATTTGTTAAAGTTTACAGGAAAGTATTCACTTCCTAGATTATACATTAGAATTTAATAGCTCAGTACCAGTAGGAAATAGTGAGGCAAGACCCCAGCCTAGGTTATAACAAATAGGTACACATTATTTGTATGACACATGCCAACTCCATAGGGTCTATCTCTCGGCTGCAGTGCAAAAGAGTGAACAGAGTTTGCAAACTGCTGTAGTATCAAATAAACCAACATTCACAGAGAGATACTAAGAAAAATCATTCATTTACTCAAGCAGGCAAGATGTGCAAGGCATACAGTCCTTTGCATTTGTAGATCATTCCATAGTTTACAAAACCATTTCTTAGCCATCAAATACTTGCTTTCCACAGAAAGGTTATCTTACATTTAGTTACCATAGCAGGACCTGGCACTTTTCACAACCCCAGAGGGCACTTTTCATACATGATGCAATGTTCACTTGAGCAACATGGAGGCCAATAGGTTACTCTGCCATTTTCCCATGGCAGGAGCTCCCTAACAGTGCTAGAGCACCAGAAATAAGCAAGACTCTCAGTTTACTGGAAATTAACCCAGGCTTAGAGCTCATCTCAGAAATAGTCGCTGGATGTTATTTCTCAGGGAATAAAAGACCTTCTCTTAGTGACTCTCTGATAACCTAGGTTTTGCTAAAAATGTCAGCATGATGAAACATATAAAACACTCAATTTAGTGTCTAAAAGCCTGGTTTCTAGATTTGGCCATACAGCACTGTTTAGGCATGAAACCACCAGCAAGTCATTTGACGTCTCTGGGCTGTAGTTTTCTTATCTGTAATTTGGAAGAGATAGTATTTGGCATCCCAGGATGACTATGAAATTCAAAATGAGTTAATGGATTTTAACATGGTTCATAAAACATAAAGAGCTACTGAGTATGAGATACTATTATTATTGTTACTATTGATGCCAGAGATTTGCATGGGGAAGAAAGGAAAAAGAGATACTTATTTTGAGAGTAAGAAGAGGGTGATGTTCTAAGGGAACCAGCTCACTGTAGTAAGTCATAGTTCCAAGGCAGCTGTTGGCTGCTTAATAAAAGCCAGTGGAGATGACAAAGTAATTTCTCGTTCAAGCACGAATGCTCAAGTACTGGAGTTTATGTTCAGTTGCCAGATGCTTCAAGCTAGCAGCTAAATCTAAAGACACCAAAGACACTTCATGCGCCAATGGTATTCTGGCTTCTCAAGTCAGAGGACTGCATAAATGCACATTCCAAAAGGAAAAAATGTCACTGGAAAATTACCCAGAGGATGAATTGTGAAACTGATGAGAAAGGTGGCAAATTCAGAATCATTAAACCACAGGTTCGAAAAGGAGGTAAAACACGGAGAAAGAAAATGCAGCATCTATAGAATTACGTGATTGAAAAAAAGATTATTCTCTCTTTGCTAAGAATAAAGATGACCATTCATCTTGGTACTAGAAGAGGTTACTTTAACTTATGATTCCTGGACATCTGTCAGCCTTTCAAACAGAAGATTTAATATATGTGTTTAAAAGAAATTGTTAAAATGCCTACCTTTATTACTCTCACCAAAAGCTAAGATTGTAGTATATTTATCAAGTTGTTTAGGGATGTATTGACCAAACATTCTCCGTTTTGTTTTGTGATTATCTGATAGATCATTTTTATGAGGAGGGGGAAAAAAACAAAAGAAAACAAGTAGATTTCCTATTGATGCCTAGTTCCTATGGACTGGAATTTCCATTTCAAGTTCTTAGGAAAATGGTGGTGATACCATGATAGCCCCATTGCCAGTGTTGAGCACCATCATTCTCATCATCATTGCAGCTTATGTACAGAAAGTGTTTACCATGTGTCAGGAGCTGTACTGCATGGTTGCCTTTATGACCTCACTAAAATATAAGCATGTGAGAGCAGAGAACATGCCTCTCTAATTCTGCATAGATACTTTCTAAATAGCACAGTTACTGACACATAATAGGTGCTCAGTAAATATCTCCAGAGTAAATGGATCACTAACAGCTACACTTCACAACCCTATGATATAGGCATCATCATTATCATCACAGACAACGTGCCCAAGGCTCCCTGAGGGAGGTTAAATATATTGTCTGAGGCCACAGATCTAGTTAGAAGGAGAAAACAGGTATTGGACCCCAGTATGGTTGGCTCAAAAGCCCTATAAGTCACTGATTTCCATTCCAATATCTCTGCAGCTCACTGCTTACTTTAATTCACTGTGAAAGAGGTGTTTGGGTGGCTGCCAATGTTTAGGTATAAATGAACTTTGCCTAATTCTCTTTTTATTCTGATAGAATGTGACATGATATGTTGAAACTAGGGGTACTTGCAGAAGTCAAGACATAAGAAGGGGAAGGAAAAAATGGGAATCCGACTAAGCACAGTGTCATAAGGTAAGAAAAGAATCCAAGAGAAGAACGGCAAGAAGCAGCTCTGAGAAAGCCAAAAAGGAATCATTAGATTTTAATGTCAAATGCTCCCAAACATAGTAATGTCTTGGTTATTTATGGAGTCCAGCTCCATAAATGAAAGCTCAGCTCAAGAAGAGACAAAAATATCTGGATTTAAAACATTTCCAAGTTTTGAAAACATTCATTCTATATTAATTATATATTTTATTATAAGATTTATATTATATATTCATTACATATTGGAGAATTAGACTCCTTGAATGAGACACAGTTTAGCTTCAGGATTAAAAATGTGAACACTGAAACCAGACTTCTTGAATTTGAATTTTAATTCTACCACTTCCTATGTTGACAAGTTGCTTATTTTCTCAGTACCTCAGATTCCTTAGATTTAATGGTAATTAACAATGGGAATAATAATGTATTCCTCATATTTTCAGGATTAAATGAGTGAATTAATACAACTTGGGTTTTTGTTTGTTTCTTAAAGATGGAGTTTCACTCTTGTTGCCCAGGCTGGAGTGCAACAGCACAATCTCAGCTCACTGCAACCTCTGCCTCCCAGTTGCAAGCATTTCTCCCACTTCAGCTTCCTGCGTAGCTGGGATTACAGGCATGTGCCATCACACCTGGCTAATTTTGTGCTTTGAGTAGAGATGGGGTTTCACCATGTTGGCCAGGCTGATCTGAAACTCCTGACCTCAGGTGATCCTTCTGCCTCAGCCTCCCAAAGTGCTGCAATTACAGGTGTGAGCCATGGGCCTGGACAATACAAAGTTTTAAGAATAGAGCTTGCCACATAAAAGGTGCTCAAAGAAATGCTAGCTATTACTAAGAAGGTGGCAGAAACAAAGATGCCTCCACGTTTACCTCAGAGTAAATGCCAAAATCCTTGCAAAGGTCAAGAATGCCCTACATGAGCTCAACTGATATCTTGTTGAATACAGGCATTCTAAGTAAAATAACCTCTTCCATGTGTAAAGATAGGTGCATGTATCATGCAGATCCAAATGAAAAACTGCTATCTATATTCTTGTGGTGAGGGTACAGATTCTAGACAGAAAGCTGCTCTTACAGACTGAAAGTAGCTAAGAAACTCAGTTCTGAAGTCAGGAAAACCTGGATTAAAATTTTAGCTCTGCTGCTTACTAGTTGACTGTGGGAAAGTTACTTGACTTATAAGTCAGTTAATATGTTTCTTAACTTGTAATATTCCTGTGGTGGCATGTAATATGATGAACACTTTAAGTGTTTGAATAAAGCTATCATCATCATCATCATCATCACCATCACCATCATCATCATTGAAGTCTCTTGCGCCGGACTCCGTTTAGAAGTGCAGGAAGTTTCAGAGAAAGATAACTTCTCCAAACATGCAGAGGTTGGGGAGGGAGAAAGTAAAATTTAGTTACAGGAAAATGTTCGTACACATCTCCAAAGAAATACTGTGTATCTCTAATTCATGACAAAATCTGCCTCAACTTTACAAAGAAGCTAAAGAAGGAACAAAAATGACAGCTACCAAAACTGATAAATGCTCAAAACAATTTGCTGCTAGTGAAAGTATCATAAGGAAATTATCATTGCATGTAGATATTTCTTTGTCAGAACAGTGTACAAATGCCCAGATAAGTAACACAGGTGTTTTCCTGCTCATTTGCCAGGGCAACGCATGAAGTTTGGAGATGATCCCTAGAATGACATCAAGTCAAGGGATTATCATGCTTGTTGTATTCACATTTCAAGACTTCCATTAACTCTCTGGACATCATCAGACACTGTGAAAAATGCTGAAGACAGGACAATATGACCCTGAGCTGAGAAGATTAATAACCGGTGAATAACTAAACTAGCACACTGATAGTTTGCTATGCTGATTTCTATAGCTATCTTAATGGATTATTGGAGTAGTTTATGGGGCATAGCCAAAAATATACTTTACTGAGGGACATGAAAGGTCTGAGAAAAGCTTAGCTGAGAAGTATCTTTGGCTTTAAAATACAGAATCTTTTTTTTTTTTCTTCTTCTTCTTTTTTTCACAGGAGAAGGATTTAAACAGAATCTTTTAAACCTTTGTTTTCCGCACTTGTCTTCTATTTTTTAATTCTCCTGAGGCCAGAAATCATGCAAGAACTAAGGGTTGCTTCTGGGAGCATCAGTGCAAATGCTCACATACAGTGCAAGATTGCTTACCTCATAGGGTCCCTGATGCATGCTGCATGACTTTGTAGAAGTGATAAACATGGGAAGATAGGGCAGCAAACTTCAGAAGAGCAATTCTTTCTTCAAAAAGAATCAGTGGAATTAACCAGTAGTAGAGGTCTGCATTTCAGTATGAGGGTATACTCACATGATACTGAATACAGATTTAGAATGTTTATCATGTTAGTGGCTAGGTGTCACTCACACTCAACTCCTGTTTCTTTTACGAGCTCATTCTCAATGAAATGGAATGGAAACTAACCATTCTAAAAGCTCATGGTTGTACAGATGACCTGAGACCACTGGTAAGGTGAATGACATAGGTCTTAATTTCACAGGGCCCTCCTTGTCCATGCTGTTTGGCTATATAGTATATAATTTATAAACTTGGATAATTTTACAGTGATAGAATATTAACAAAGCAACAAAAATAATGATTACAAGTATGTCAGGCATTGTTCTGGCTTCCTTAAGTTATCCATTTCCTCATCACAATTATCATATTAGAGTCCTTGGAACCTTCTAAAACTTCTTTAAACAGTAGTACAAGGATTTCTTTTCTTTTTTTTTGAGATACAATTTTACTTTTGTTGCCCAGGCTGGAGTACAGTGGCACGATCTCGGCTTACTGCAACCTCCGCCTCCCAGGTTCAAGCAATTCTCCTGCCTCAGCCTGCTGAGTAGCTGGGACTACAGGTGCAAGCTGCCACACCTGGCTAATTTTTTTGTATTTTAGTAGAGATGGAGTTTTACTGTGTTGTCCAGGCTGGTCTTGAACTCCTGAGCTCAGGCAATCTGCCCGCATCAGCCTCCCAAAGTACTGGGATTACAGGCATGAGGCACCGTGCCTGGAGGATTTTTTTTTTTTTTTTTTTAAGGCATAAGACAGAGAGAATGGTTAGGAGGTATTATTATTAAAACCCAGGAAAGCAACTGGATGATTAGGAGATAAGAAACCCCGAATCCTAAGCTGACAGCGGGGAAAGACAAGAAGCAGTCTGACTTACTCTACAGAACCCCTCCCCCCACCAAAATTTGGGAATTCAAGTATCACTGGAAGTCAGGTAACAGAGCACTGGAGGAATGCTGTTTAGAATCAGTTAGGTCCCTATCTGCTCTCCCTTATTCCAGGCAGCCAGGTGATTCACCCTCCCCACCTCAGAAGTATTCTGGGATTTTACTTTCTAAGTAGGTAACACAGAGGTAGGTCACTGGGCCAGAGGACACTAGGTTGAACTGAGGATAGCAGGGATTTAGTGAGTGTTCATATAGTGAATGTTGAGATTCTCTGTCTCCTAGAAGGCTCCCAGGACACTGGAGTTGAGTCCTATGTCCTTCCACATGAGACTAAATACTAGATACTCTCTCTCTAGCTAGGGATCAGCTGAAAAGGAAACACCTAAATAATAATGTGGGCATGAGGAGCTTCACAAGGAAATGGCCCAGGTCTTAGTCAATGAACTTCATCTACACGTTCATGGCTTCACGTTGGCTTTTTAGCACTGCACTCTTAAATATGGACTAACAACTATGAGTTAATAGACATGAAGATAATTTCTAACATAAAAGATCAAGTTCGAAGCAAGCAAAAAGAAATTCTATCATTCTTATTTTCAGAGAAATATTAGATATTGAACTGACAATAGCAAGAAAAGGATGTTTCTTATTTATTTGCATAAACAAGAAATAGGGAACATTCAGACACTAGAAGAGAGTTCCTAAAAATTTAAGCCATGATAATTGAAACGTAAAGGCTAACTTGTCTAAGACTGATCTCCTGTAGGCTGGCTTGCCAGAAAAAGAGGCTCTCCGCAATGCTCCGAGGAAACTAACCACAGCCCAGTGTTTATGGCAATCAATCCTAGTCAACTCTTATGGTCTAACATTGGCCCCTACTTTCCAGTCATGCCAGGGAAAGGCATGGTACCTCCCCAGTTGTGGCTCTGGGTGGTATTCTTGCCCTCTAGCATGCAGATCATACTAAGAAAGATGCTGGTGATTTTATAATGATGAAGTTTGATGTCCTGCATCCCAAGATTTGGCAACCTTCTTCTGGAATCTCACAGCTTACTAGATCTTGGTGAGTTGCCCTAGAATGCCGGGGCAACCTGAATACCTGCTACCGCTCTTGTCTGCATGCTCTCCCTGGAAATGCTGCTGCAGCAGGACTGACGTGTGTGCAGCCTGGACATTTGCCTTTACTTGCCTGGCAGTGGCAGAGGTGATACAGAGCTGAAGAGAAATCTGAGGAAAGTTTCTGAAGGATAGAGCAAAAACGTAAGGAGAGGAAACACAGGAAAGAAAACAGAGAAAATAGAGGAAATCATAGGACCATTCTAGATAAAGAGAGAAGGATAAAGGTAGGAGAGAAATACATTCTCCACAATAATAAATCTCAATCTTCCAGAACAGAAGGAAAAAAGATTCCCAATTAAATAGGCAAACTGAGTATCAACCAGAAAAGATAACATTAGACTCCATAACAAATCACAATATTGTAAAAGTTTGGAACAATGAAGACAAAGAGAATAGCATATAAATGCTGGGTGTGTGTGTGTGTGTGTGTGTGTGTGTGTGTGTGTGTGTGAGAGAGAGAGAGAGAGAGAGAGAGAGAGGGAGAGAAAGAGAAAGAGAGGGAGAGAGAAGCAGGTCACATACAAAGAAATAGAAACTAGAATTGTTTTGGACTTCTCAAAGAATATGGAGGACAATATAATTTGGAGGACAATGGATTATTAATTCCAAAACTCATTAGAAAAATTATTTCTATCCTAGGCACGGTGGCTCATGCCTGTAATCCCACTGCTTTGAGAGGCCAAGGCAGGTGGGTCACTTGAGGCTAGGAGTTCGAGACCAGCCTGGCCACCATGGTGAAACCTTGTCTCTACTAAAAATATGAAAATTAGCTGGGCACAGTGGCATACACTGTAGTTCCAGCTACTTGGGAGGCTGAGGTGGAAGAATCACTTGAACCCAAGAGGTGGAAGCTGCAGTAAGCTGAGATTGCACCACTGCTGAAATGCAACAGAGTGAGACCCTGTCTCAAAAAAAAAAAAAAAAAAGAACAGAGAAAAATTATTTCTATCCTAGAATTCCATTCCCGGCCAAACTATCATCATGTTTATAGTAAACCTCTGTAGGATATGTTTCTGAAAACAAAAGAATAAATCAGAAGAAGAAGACACAAGATTAAATAGAGAGGACAAAGGAAGAAACCGGCCAGGCAAGCAGTTAGGATGGGTTCTCAGTTGAATTCTTTCAAACAAAACAACAGCCTGAAAAATCAAGCTGCAGGTACCGATAAGGGAACTTGCACAGGGGGGGCCCGCCTAAGACATGCCCACAGCCACACAGATAAGAAAGAATACACAAGAAACTTGCCCAGACATGCCCACAATGGAAAATTCCAGCCCTGACACATGTACAGTAAGGAGAACAAAGCAATATGGAGTAACTAAAGCTAAGGGTCCATATGCACAGTAAAAGGATGGATGAAGCTACCAGAAATTTGTGCCTTATGCAAATGAGATCCCTAGCCCTCATTGGTTTCTTATAAAAGCCTCTGTATTCAACTGTGAAATGGAAACCCTCTCCCGAGTCCCCTCTCTGCAGTGGAGAGCTTTCTTCTTTGGCTTAATAAACTTTCGTTCCATCTCACCGTTGGTGTCCATACTCCTTAATGTTCTTGGTTGTGAGACAAAGAACTTGGGGTGATACCTTGGGCTACGAGAGACTGCCACATTGTGCTGCATTGAAGAAATCTGAGAGTAACTCCCAGGACCATGGTGAAGGAATGTCCTAGAAGGATATTTTATAGTATGTGTATAATCATATTTTAGCAAGTTTTTGGAAATCGGCCAAAAGTTTGGAGTTTGAATTAGTAATGTGCATACAGAAACCTAAGCAAACAAAAAGAAACTAGGAAAAGCAAAAAGATTTACAAAGGAAGCAAAGAAGTAATCTTGGTTTGTTTCATTGCTCACTTGAGAATAGCACTGCATAGTTATGTTATCATGTGTTAATGATCTAATCAAAATTATGACTTATTTACATTAGGAGGATGTGCGAAGGAGAGCTAAAGACTCATTTTCCAGAGTAGGCATTCAAAAGATAATCCCTAAAACTGAAGGATCAAGAGATACATTATTGAAAGATGAAAATAAATACCAAACCAATAAAAAAAATAAAATAAAAAAAAACCCAAAGAGGTGAAGCTGGTTGCCTTTAGAAAAGGGAGACAAGGGGATAGGAGGGTTTATGTTTCTCATACTAAGCCTTTTAGAACCATTTGATTTTTCATTCTTTGTTCACATATAACCATGGGGAAAAAATTAAAACAGAGAAAACAAAACACTGTCAGGTAGACATTATTATCCTGTTTCAGAGATAAGGAAACTGAGGTTTTTCACAGTTCATAACTTGTAGAGGGGAATTTTTAACCCAGGTGTATAGGTGTTCTTAATTACAACAATATATTAGGTTGGTGCAAAAGTCATTGCGTTTTTAATTGCATTAAAAGTAATGGCAAAAACTGCAATACTCTTGCACCAATCTATAGCTAGTTGCCTCTAGAAATATGGGTTGCTTTAGAAGGGAAAAGACCTATTATGTAGAGTGTCTCTGTGTCAGGTTATATGTTTAATGCTCTGCATAATGTTATCCTTCTTAGACACCTAACAACTTAGGGTGGTGGGTATTCTTCTTTTGCAAAGGCAGAATCTGAAGCTTCCTCTCTAGGAAGTGGTGAAATCACCATTGGAGGGGAGGTTTCAAAGCCCACACTAAGAGGCAAAAGTGTTACATATTTTACTCTTCCCCATCCTATTTAATGAGTTGTGGAGATATTGTCAACCTTTACAGTTTTTTCAATATAAATGCTATTTCTTTGTCTTGCTGTTATTTAGTCTTAAAAAACTAAACTCTGATTTGTTTGTTTTCTTTCGAGGATCCATGCCAGGTAAAATGTTGCCTGACAGATTTTGTGTTCTGTGTTCATTTAGGAGAATGGCATTTTTCTGCTTGACTTGCTATAACTCCAAACAGGTTTGGATATGAGGCATTAGCATTTTTCCTAAACTGTCCATAAAAAAGGAGCTTAGTGTAGACTGAAAACTATCTAAGCTTGATGTAAAATTATCTTTCCCAAGAAGTAATAACTCTTCTCTCCTAGTAGGAATCAATTATCTCAAATATGAAAACATACATTCTCTACATGGCTGAATAGTAAGCAATGATTATTTTATATCTCAAAAGATTTTTCTCAGGGAATCCAGGAGTACATTACAGATACATCATCAATCCAAATGACCCAGTTACTCAACATTATGAGGAAGTTTCCTAACTTACAAAAAAGGGTATGACTTAGGGTTGACATGTGTCCTTGTTTGCCCAGGATAGTCTTGGGGTTATCTCTGTTGTTCCAGCCTATCCATAGCACCCCATTTATTCTAATTGGGATAAAAAATTATTTGATAGCCCAATGTCACTTCATCATTGCTCCCATTGTGCTATGCCAGCACAGAATCTATTGCATACCCTACTTTTATCTTGCTCCCATGCCAATCTATGGGTTACCAAGCCAGTGTTTTGTGATGGAGATGGATAAGGGGGTATTGTACCACACTGGTATTCTCTTTTTAATAGGATAACATCTGGAAAACAAGCATACATTTTATTAATCTAACATATTATTCTGCATACTGTTTCAAAATAAACACAACTTCATTTCTTAAGTGCTTTAAATTAAACAGGTTATTTGAAAAATGACAACACCCTTTGGATGAGGCATTCTAGATAACCACAAGCAGAGCCAGGTGACACTTTTTAGGCTATTGATTAAAATGATCTGATATACATCTTTCCAAGCACAGAATAATCCACTGGCATTACAGAAATGACGGTAATCTTACAGAGAAGTTTAATCAGATACACAAGAAATCATATCTATTCCTTGATAAAGTACAAGTTATTCAAAAATCAATCACAGACTCCAGTTGCTCATACCACCATCCTTCAGAAAACAGAATTCAGGACAGATAGATACTGGTTTGTCAAAGACCTAGTACGGAACAAGACATGCTGCAGACTTGAACAGTTCTCCCTGCTGAGAGCATTGATTTGTGGGTTTCATAATACATGCACAATAGTAAACAACATAAATATAAGAAGCAGATATACAGTAATGATTTACTTTTTCTGGGAGGAGAGTGACTAATCTCTCAGACTTCAGTGCTGCTACAAAAACACTGCTGGGATTTGTTACATTTTTAGGAAACTACACAGTAAGACACACAGTTAAGCACTTGGAAACATTGCTCTTGGATAAATGGTAGTGGAGGTGATGGGGAGAGGTAGTAAAAGGAATACAAACACAATGATATTGATTATCAGTTAAAGGTATACACTCAACACCAGGGGCTCTTAAATGTTTGACAGAAAGAATTCTAATTCTTACAATAGGTTGTACTTCCCATTTTAAGGAGGAAAAATAGAAACTTCTAAAGATTATTTTGTTCCAGGCCATAGAGTTCATAAGAAAGTCTGGAGTTAGTATATGAATCAGGCCTGTCAGACACCAAAGCCCATGTCCCTTTCACTATGCCTTACTGACGACCTCTGTTTTTCCTTGGTCTGTTACTTACCAATTTGCTCAGTAGTTACTTTAATAACAAGAATTTGCTGAGTTCCTCCGTTAAACAATAAGGTACAGTAAAAGGCCTAACTATTGGGCCTTTGCTTGAATATAAAATTTTCCCTTTCTATTATCCTTTGCAAAAAGAATGAGCTGAGAGAGATGATCACTATCTCTTCCAAAAATCTCAAAGGGACCTCCTCATTGGGGCAATTTATGAATCAACTCTGAGATGGGATGATTCCAACCCACTGCAAAAGGAGACCTGGTCATATGGTCCTTTCATTCATTCATTCTTCCATTTATTCAAGAAATAGGTACACAGCACCTAATATGTGCCAGATATGTCAAAGACTATGAGTATAGGTGAGTGTTTTGACCGTTAAGTTTATGTTCCCATGAGGGTGATATGAAATTCAAGTAACCAGCTGAAAGTATGTTTAGATAACAAAAGTATTATTAAAAATTTATACAGTGTGCCGTGATAGAGTACAATACACTTAATGTTTGTTTCCCCCATCCCCCAAATTCCGATGTCGAAACTCTAATCCCAATGTGATGGTATTAGGAGGCAGGGCCTTTGGGAAATAATTAGGTCATGAGGGTAGATCCCTCATGAATGGAATTCATGCCCTTATAAGAAGAGGAAAGAAAGCTGGCTAGTTCTCTTACTGTCACGTAAGGATTCAGTTGTAAATGACAGTTTGTAAATTTCCAAACCAGGAGGTAGGCCCTAGCCAGACTCTGGATCTGCCAGTGCCTTGGTCTGGAACTCTCCAGAACTGTGAGAAATAAATTTCTGCTTAAGCTGTGAAAACGGGGATCCTTGCTAAAAAGTGGCAAATAATTTGGCTGAATTGTGTTTGTGTTCTAGTGTTTTCTGGAAGGTAGAATATGCAAGTGATGACACTGGATATTTAGCTGAAGAGATTTCTAAGCAAAGTGTGGTGTAGCTTGGTTACTCCTGACTGCTTATAGTAAAATGTGAGAAGAGAGAAATGATCAGAAGACAGAATTAGTAAGCTAAAAGGAAGTAGAAATTAAAGATTTGGAAAAAATCTCAACCTATCCATACTGCAAGGAAAAAAATAAAAAGGAAAAAGCACTTTCTGAAGAGAATACAAAGAATGTGGTCAAGTGACCTTTTGATAAGGAGATTAGCCTTGGTGTGAATCTGACTTAATCAGCCACCCCAGCAGGAAAACTCCAATTTAAACTGAAGAGGAAGAAGATGGGAAGAACTGAGGAAAGGCTATCAGAATTTTTGGATTTATAGAAAACCATAAAGCTACTTGGTGGTGAATGTGTGCTAATTTCCAAGACAAGGGAAAAGTGACCCTAAAGCCAATTCAGAGATCATCAGGGCTGCCTCTTGAATTTCAAAAGGACTGTCATCTTGCTTCCACGGAATAGGCAGCCTCACCCAAAGGCATGGGGGAAGAGCCACTCAGCAGAGCCCCAAAGAGCTACAGGTGCAGGACCACTGCCCCAGTAGGTCTGAAAGGCTTTATTTGTGAAGCCAAGTACGTAATGGCATAGACAAGATGTGAGCAGAATATAGCCATTTGGCCAGATGCTGGGGCTCTCATTGGTGGGTGTGAACAGTAGTCAGAGCAAGAGAAGAGAATAACTATTTCACCACTGGTGTGTGCTGATTAAGGTTAAAACATAATCTAATTTAGTCCTCCCAACTATCCTATGGAATAGGTACTATTACATACATTTTACAAGTTCACTTTCAACAGCTTATAAGTGGTAATGCTGAGCCTGATTTGTCTATCTCCAAAGCCTATACCCTTCCCTCTATAATACAGCAGAAGAAAAAGGAACAGATGGACTATATTGAATCTGCCAGATACCTTCTTTGTCCAGTTACTCTGCCTTCAATATCAGGCACAATGTCACAGAAATAAAGAGGAAGGGTGCCCAGATTCTGTAGTGCTGCAGTGGGTGGAAGACTGATGGGGAACTATTCTCCACGAGTGTTTTCTAGGAGTAGAATAGAGGGCTGTTTTCAGAGTAGAGGCAGGATCAGGAGAAACACCAAAGTAACTTGGGAGCAGAAAAGTGGTTACCCCTAAGAATACATCAGGCTCTAGGAACTACATGATTCCTGGAGATCACAGCTGATGAATTTGCTTCATTACTTTCTTTTCTTCTTCATTCATTCTTTTTGTGTGTACGCATGTGTGCAAATAGAGCACTGCTTATTTTTTCCTTTTAAAATTGAGATATAATGCATATAACATAAAATTCATCTTTTTAAAGTATACAATTCAGGCTGGGCATGGTGGCTTACCCTGTAATCCTACTACTTTGGGAGGCTGAGACTTTTGGATGGATCACTTGAACCCAGGAGCTCTAGACTAGCCTGGGCAATATGGTGAAACCCTGTCTCAGTAAAAATACAAAAACATTAGTAGGGCATGGTGGCATGCTGGCGTGCACCTGCAGTCCTAGCTGCCTAGTGGGCTGAGGTGGGAGGATCACTTGTGCCCAGGAGGTAAAGGCTGCAGTGAGCCATGATCATGCCATTGCATTCCAACCTGGGTGACAGAATGAGACTCTGTCTCAAAAATAAATAAATAAATAAACAAACATTAAGAAGTATACAATTCAGTGTTTTTTTTTTGGGGGGGGGGGTGCAATCATGACTGCTATCTAATTCCAGAATATTTCCATTACCCCCAAAAGAAGCCCTGTACTATTAAGAGTCAGTTGCAGTTCTTGCCTCCTTGAATCCCCTGGCCTCTGCAAATCTATTTTCTGTTTCTGTAAATTTTTCTATTCTGGGAATTTCATAGAAATGAAATCTTATAATATGTGGCCTTTTGCATCTGGCTTCTTTCACTTAGCATCATATTTTCAACGTTCATCTATATATCAATAGCATGTATCAGTACTCACATTCTTTAAGGGCTGAATAATAGTCCATTGTATGGATACACCACATTTGGTTTATCCATTCACCAGTTGATGGGCATTTGGGTTGATTTCACTTTTGCTATTATGAATAATACTTCTATGGATGTTTGTGTTTTCCTTGCCTTCTGTTACATCTATAAGTTTTCCTTGCCTTCTGATGCATCTACACACGGCTCAGTTTTAAAGTCAGTATCTAAAACAAAACATTTTATATACTGAAAACTGCCTTTAAAATTCTCCCAGGAAGGGACCACCTTTCAATCAATATGCTGTTCAAATGAATCAGTTTTCTCTCTAGCTGGTTCTCTATGAACCACTTGAAGTGGCTTGCTTGTGTTTGGTGGCCATACTGTATAAAAACAATGTCATCAATTCTATTCAGCCTTGCGAGAAGATCACATTTTGACAGATATATGAGGATCAAGGCAAACTGAGTCTAATGTCCTTTCAGGTCCTCAGCGCATGACCACTTGTGAATGAAGTGGTTGGTAAAACTGCCCACACTATTTAAATGGTAATTTATCTCTTTCCTTGAGTGACCATAACTTGACACATATAAAATAAATGTTCATAAAATAGAAATCTCTTGCACATGAAAAATTTCATCTCATTTTTGGGGGTGCCTGATTTAGAATACCTCTGGATAAATTTGCTGTTAAAAAATAAATTTGAAATTAGAATGTTTTAATGCTTTATTCCAACTTCTTTATCAAATCAGAGAACTTTAGAACTAGAAGAGGCCTTCATTTTCTCTATTAAAGGCTCTTCATGTTGTTACAGGTGAGAAAACTGGAATCTGGGAACCAGCCCCCAGATGTATAGGACCTTAGTTCACTGTTCTTTCTATTAGACTGCAATGATTCTCATATTTACAGATTGTAGAAAAAGTAGGTCATATCATCTCAAGTTTCATCCTATTTACAACCCTTATAACTCAGGATGTTACCAACCATTTTATTATTTTTCTCTCTCTATCTCTGTCTCTCTTTTTTTGAGCTAAGCTTTGAATTACATTCTTCCCTGGTTGGCAGAGAGTTCATGAAGGTAAATTAACCAAAAGGAAGAGCTACTTTGTCTATAATGTATGGCTTTTTCTTTATACACAGAACTTTCCTCAAACAGACTGCTGCACTAATAATTTTCACTGGAAGATAGCACCCTGATTTTCTGGAGCTGAAGCTTAGCACAAATTTTGTCATGCAAAGATGCTGGTCGAATCAATTAAAAATATTCATGAAAATTAGAAAATGGGTTTATGGGTATTTCATGGCCACTGTTATAGTACCATTACTCTACACTCTCCCTATTTCATTGGCAGTTGACAGGAAACCCCAGTCAGCCTCTAAAGAAAGCAGTCTTTTTAAAGACAGGACTAATTTGTTTCCTGGTGAAAGGTGACAACCTGCCTCAATTTGCTTCAGATTTCTCAATGATAATGACTTCTGTTTTCTTGTTCCAATTAACCACTCACTGCTCCTGAGAAGATCATGTCCATTCAGATAACTGAATTTCTCTTCCACTGATAACCTTCTGGTGTACATATGGGAGTGAAATGCAGATTCAGTATAGAATCATGTACAGAATTATAAATAGAAAGATTTGAAACATTCTATTCTTCTCTCAAATCCCCATCACAGTCAATCTTCATCTACTTAAAAATTTAAAAATTGGAAATAATCAAGAGCTGGCTTTTTTCATAGAGCAATGAGACTCACTTAATACTGCATGTCAAATGCTTACAGAGGATGTGGCATAACCTAAATGTGTGATTTAGAGCCATAAGAGAACACAAAATAATTAGGTCTGGGGTCAATTTAGAGAATGTATGCCCCATGTCTAAAGGCAGTCCAATTTAAAAGTTTTAAACACTCCGACAGCCAAACAATACAAGTCTGTGGGTTCAAGTCAAATTAGCCATGAGAGCTACCAATTTGTAACCTTTGGTCTATAGCTGACATTTAAACACACCCGATGTTTCCTAACATGCCTATCTCCTTTTTTTCTCCTTACACACTCCTTATCCAATGATGAATCTGGGAAAAAATGATGAGGAATTCTTGGCTCAGTGCCATTCTTTCTCCTGGAAGGGTGAAGGGTGTACACCTATTGGGTTGATCCTCCGCTCCTTATTTTTCCTTCTACAGTGAGAGAGACTTGAAGTTGTGTAGTGTTATAAGTTTCCTTAATTTGGAGTTCAGTGTTAGGAAGCCCACTATTGCTATGTCCCTGAGCCACATTACCCTTTATCAGTAGCAAAGCTGACAATTGATTTTCATCTGCCCAGCTACCTCAACTTACTTCTCAAGTGGTTGAAAACCCAGGCACTGAATAGAGCACTATTTACTGAATCCCTTCAAATCCCAACATATGATTACATAGAAAAGGGATACTTTTATTGGACTCTATTTTGAGAATATGTTACTTGAGGATATATTACTCAAAATTAGCAGAATAACCTTTTCAGCCCACACTGAATTCCTGATTATGGATGAATTCACACTGAAAAAAAAAAAAAAGAAAAGAAAGAAAGACTCTACAATAAGAAAACAAAGTCAATGTGACAGAATTCAACCTAGCAGCATTCTTTTGCTCTGGAGTAGAAACATATTAGGGCAGAAGTAAGTTTTCAAAGCTATAAAGTCAGAGAATGATAACAGTTTAGAGTTGGGCAGAACATATGAGTCAACATTTACTTAGGGTAGGCCCTAAGAATGCTAAGATAATAGAAAATGACCCTATAGGTTACTCAAACCACACACTTGCATCTAATGCATGAACTCTTTCTGCAATATTTTCCCAGAGTAGTTGTCTAGTCTGGAAATGAGTGTCATCAATAATTGGCCAATGGCCTCATTATTTGAAATTTTTCCTTTTATCAAATCTAAGTAATATCTTCTGCTCTAATAGTTCCCACTCATCTCTTATGGTACTGCCCTCTGATGTCACACAGAGTTTGATATCTCTCTAAATGTTTGAAAATATTGACCACCCTTCCCTTCCCTCCCTCTATAAGGCTTCTCTTCCTTGGCTTATCCAGCCTCAGTTTCTATAGCTGTTCCTCCTATCATCCCACTTGTGACTCTTTAAGGTGATTTCAAATTTCAGTGTCTATCTTAAAAAAAAAGTAATGCTTTTCCAGTTGTATTTTTATCAGTAGATCCCTATATTTCCCCTCTCTTGTTTTGGAGACTATTATGCTCTAGATTTAATTTGCTTTTTTAAAGAGTATATATATTGTTGACTCATCAATGATGTTATAGTTATCTAAGACCTATAACACAACATGACTCTAAAATTTGACTCTCTCATTCTGAGTTTTGAAGAAAAATGCAAATCTTTGTATGTATTACTATGAAGATGAATCTTGTCACATTTGGTTCATATGATTATCTTTTTAAGTAATTTTGAATATTGATTCTAATATTTAATTTATTTCCTAATGATTCATGTGATCAGAAAATGTATGCAGCATGTTATCAGTAATGTCATATGTCAAGTGACAAGAAAGTTCAGTAAGAAATGTTTGAGGAAAGGGAAGAGAAATGGCTAGGGATTTCATTCCTCCATTGACATTAATCCCTTCTATGGTTTGAATGTTTGTAGCCCTTCCAAGATTCATGTTGAAACATAATCCTTAATGCAACACTACTAAGAAGTTTGGCTTTTAGGAGGTGACTGAATCATGTATCATGTAGGGAGTTTTTCTTTTTCTGTTCCATCCTCTCTGCCACGTGAGGACATAGTGTTCCTCCTCTCTGGAGGATGCTGTGTTCAAGGTGCCATTGAGGAACTGAAAACTGGGCCCTCCCTAGACCCCAAACCTGCCAGCACCTTGATCTTGGACTTCCCAGCCCCGAGAGCCATGAGAAAGAAATTTCTATTGTTCACAAGTTATCCAGTCTATGGTATTTTATTATAGCAGCACAAATGGACTAAGACAATCCTCCAATCAACACTTTCAGGATAAAACATGTGAAGCAATCCTCCTAAACATGCTCCAGATTCCTCTCTCTATCTTGCCCACATAGATATCACAAGAGTAGTTATTTTTGTTTTGTTTTGCTGATGCTATTTTGACTAGCAGGAGATAAAGAAATATTCACAAAGACATCAGGCTAGTCCTTATTTATTGTTCAAAATAATCTATACTGGTAGAAAGATATTAATGAAAAAAGAAGTTACAAACAGTGTATACAGTATGATCTTTTTGTGATAAGGATATTTATTTACAGATCTGAGAAGAGATACATACACAGTCAAGATACAGATGTAGATACAGATTGAATTCAGTGTGGATGTAATTCTAGAAGAAAATATTAAAAAAATTATGTGGATCTCTCTGAATGATGTGATTATCTTTTCCCTAATATTTCTATAAAAATATAATTAACACATAATTTTTAAAAAATCGTATGCTGGTGGTAATTTTCATTCTATAATCTCTTAGAAGAAGCAAAATTTCCACTAAAGTTAGTGTCATGTCAGTTAGCTACAGTTAGTAAAATCTGTTTTATTTCCATTAAAAAGAGAATCAAAATGTTTGCCTGTTCTCTACAAATCCTAAAATATGAGCAATAGTGCCTCATCTATGCATGTGTTCCCCTCACTTTTCCACTGTATTTTCCCTGAATATGCTAAGAGCCTTCATGTATTTGGGGCCATTAGATAAATTTCTTTTGCCTGGGATTACCTTGATTTTTTTTTAATCTGGCAGACTCTTACTCATACTTCAATTCCCTGTTCAATTATCACCTGTACCTCTTAGTTAGTTATGCCTACCTTTGTGTTCATTCTATACTCTGAACACAGCTCTGTGTCTTTGTTTATCGGTATCTACTCCTAAAGGCTGAGCTCCTAAGTTTGCAGGCTTTGTTGGATGTAGGCATTCCTGAAGAACTTGTTGAAAATGAAAATTCCTGGGTCTCATCCCTGGGATTCTGGTTCTGCAGGTCAGAGGTAGGGCCCAGGAAAATGCCTTTATTTAAAAACTTCTACCTGCTTCTGATGCTTGTGGTCTGTGTCTCACAATGGCCTCCAGGGATGGAGATAGCTACATCTTTCGTACCTTTAGATTATTCCTTCATATTTGGACTGCATCAGAGTGTCCCCTCATCAACTATACTAGTCATTATAATTTAATTTCCTTTGTGTTACACATGAAGAAGTGTTGGTACAAATTGCACAGTGACCAGTGCTCTACCTATGCTGTGGACAAAACCAATGGAGGCAAATACATCTATGTTTATGAAAGTATATATGGAGGAGAAGGCAGTTCTGATTTAACCATTTAGATCTTCTAGATGGAATCCAAGCTTTGCTTACATTTATAAGTAGTTCTACTTTTGAGGAGAGAGAAAAGGGAAAAAAGTTAAGAAAATGACAGGTGGCATGTGTTCCAGTTTGGGAAATCTTCAAAGCAATGTTGCTAATCTTCATTTAATTATGTCTTGCACTTTTGCACACTGATTACAGACCTGCTAGAAGGCCACACAAAAAAGCCACTGTTACTCTAAATGTTCTGCTTATATTTTCTCTTCCATAACCAGGAACCTACTTTCAACTCCTCAAATGGATACATAAAAGAGACAACCATTTTAACCTTTTAGAAATGGATCTTCTACAGTAAATCAGAGAGAGATGATGAAAATGTTAATTAACTTGCTTTCATCTTGGTCAGATTCTGTATTTAACCTAAAGGCCTAAAGTCTTTTGGGCAGTTTTCTTAAATCTGATTGCTTATGACAGCCAGAGAAATTCAATCATGATTTGGTGGGGCTGCTTCTTTGAGAGAGTAATACTTCTTCCGACTCTGGCACAGAAAACAAATGCTAAGAAAGGAAGGTGAGATTCACTCATGAATTATTCTGACACATCTCCTTTCTGATTCAAGGCTTATAAGAGACCAAGCTTTCCCTTTCAAACTTGGGACCAACTGTTGGCTCCCCCACATGGGACCACTTCTAACATACAAGGAAACAGATGATTTAAAACGTACACAAAGACACACCACAAACTTTTCTTCTGAGAGACCATGTGCACATAAAACCAGCTTACATGACAAAGCATCATTCTCAAACCACAGGAAGTTCAGATATTTAGAAACGGAAGGTAAAAGTGCCTAATTATACTTTTCTCTTTATTTATTACACAATTAGCCATTTAGACTCCATTTCAGCTATGGAAATTATTTTTAAAGACTCCATAGTTTGAAAACAACCTACATTGAGCTGTAAACATTTAATGAACTGAAAAGCTTAACATAAACCATTTGTTTCTTTCAGTAAAGGAATAACTCTATGGCAAGATGACAGATGTAAGATGACAGATGTACTTTAAAAAGACGTGCATGAGGAAAAGATAGATTTTTATTTATGTATTTCAAAAACATATAACTTAAATAATGCTGAGGATATGTTCAGAAGTAGTAGCAGAGGTAGGTGAGAGATCTATGCTTTTTAATATCAACTTCCTCTTGAGTAAGAACTTTATCTCAAAATCATACCGATTGCAAAAGAGCTGAAACGAGGCAATTAGTATGGCCTATGACAGCCATGAAGAATGAAACGTGAGGTTTTCAATGCAAGCCAGATGGATATCTTCAATATACTTCTTATTATCTACTTGTGGTAATAAGTTCAATTAAACTGAATCAGTATAACATAAGTCTCTTTGAATTGCTGGAAAAGGAATTAATTATGTGCTTCACATTTAATGAAGCCAAAGAGTCATATTCTATTTGCCTTTTTTGTTTGTTTTATTTATTCTGATTAGTAAGTATTCATTACAAAAGAATTCATTAGTTCATTCTATAGGAGAGTTTTTGTTTTTTTTTTTTTAAGAAAGAAATTATTTGTATGGAATGGGTTAAATATCACCAGGTAAAAGGTATCTCCTCTACAGTACCTGCAAGAGAACTAAAAGAAAATACCCACTGTCTGGATGACTTTGCCTGCAGTATCTGACCATGTGGGATTCTGACCAAAGATATTATTTTTAATTTGAAATATTTTTACAGATAAAACTACAACAAAAATTTACCAATACGTGCTCATATTCCCTCTTCTAGAATTAGCAGGCTTTAACACATTTTCATGTACCTCCAGCCTTTTTCCCCCCTGAATATATATTAAAAATTTACCCAAACAGATATTAGCAATACAGCTAAAGTCCTTCCACACAATCTCACTCCAGGCATCCTCCCCCAAAATACTGAGTTAGTGCTTATGTCGCATGTATATTCTGTATTCAAACATTATAAGGTATTATTTTATATTATAAATTTTATATTTAATCATACTATATATTAAATAAAATGATATCGTATGTATTATTCTTTAATTTCCTTGTGTATTTTTTATTACAAACAACAACATGTGTAAATCTCACTAGGTTAAATGCCCAGAAATGGAATTGCTGGGCCATAGAGATTGCACTTTTTCAATTTTACTTGCTCTCCACAGTATCTATTCCAATTTCTATCCCAACTCAGAATGTGTGAGTACCATTTTCCTCATATAGTCACCAAAAAAAGGTACTGTTAGATGTTTCTCTGTTGCCAATCTCATATGTAAAAACATCATACCACACTGATGCTTACATGCCTCTCCTTGATTATTAATAAGGTGATGCTTCTGCACAGCTTTTTGGCCCACAGAGTGTCATTTATGCCAAGAGCAGAAATGCGAGCCTGCCTTCAGCATAGAGGCTTTGCTATGAAAGGACAGTTGGCATAGAGAATGTAACAACTAAGGAATTATATCTTCCCTCTATACTAAGGATGAAGAAGTGATGGGCAGGTTGGAGTCAGGACCGACTGTCATGGTATGTAATCAGCATTACGAAAAAAGAGAAGGTTTTACAGAGAGATTTGGACAAAAGGGGACTCATTCTATTCAGGATTGATATTGCCAAAGGCATGTTATTTGCTAAATCTACGTGGTTCTCACACATGTCCACAAGAATGTCAAAGGAAATAATCACGCCCGGTTTCATCAGGTTTCCAGGTTATGTCAGGCTTTGTGAACACAGGAAGAACAAGAGGCACAATTACCTACCCTTCTTTTAAGATTCTCCTACCTTAGCTGGTATCAAATCCAGGGTGATAGATCTCAGATCTAACAGGATCTAGTATTGAAATGTCCTGGCCAGATGTTCTTCTACTGAGGGACCTACCATAATTAGCATTTAGCGCTTCTAATGACAAACTTTTCCTTCCTACTCTAGATGCCTAGGGTCAGAATTTGTGTTAATCCTATTAGAAATACCCTTAATTATCACCTAGAAATAATTGGTTCCAGTGGAAGACATCTAATTAGGTTGAAATGTATTCAGTTATAAGGGACAATGTTAAAAGCTTTTGTTGTGTATTAGCAGCCAAACGTCATTGTATGATACTGATTTCTGATTGATCCCCTGTCAAATCTGGATAAAGCCTTCAATAATTTTACATAGTAGGCTGCTTCAAACTCATTTGCAAAAAAAAGTTCCAACTGAAAAAACTCTACTTTATTGCATCTATTATGGTATGCATGGAAAGGTTGATATTTCCCAATGTCCTACAGTTAAAACAGAAGAATTTTATACAGTGTGCAATAGTAATGCTGTGGATGCTCTTTGGTGCTGGTTTAAATGAAGAAATCTGTTAATGTAAATATAAATAAACATTCTATGGGATGAACAATGTGCACTCTTTCTGAAAATAAAGAAATCCATTAAATGTTCAGTAAACCACAGGAACATCTTCAGTTTGCAGGGCTGAAGAATGAAAATACAAAATAATTTCTTGTTAGTTGTATGTGTGATCTTAGTTAATTTCTACTAAAGACTTCTTTTCTATTAAAGCTATTTAAAGTATAAATTTATTTTTTCTTATTATAAAAGTAATTCTATGCACTGAATTTAGAAATTTAAAGAAACAGAAAAGCCAAAAGGGCCGAGTACGGTGGCTCGCACCTGTAATCCAAGCACTTTGGGACGCCAAGGGGGGCGGATCACAAGGTCAGGAGTTCAAGACCAGCCTGGCCAATATGGTGAAACCCCATCTCTCCTAAAAAACATACAAAAATTAGCTGGGTGTGGTGGCACACACCTGTAGTCCTAGCTACTTGGGAGGCTAAGGCAGGAGAATCCCTTGAACCTGGGACGCAGAGGCTGCAGTGAGCTGAGGTTGTGCCACAGCACTCCAGCCTGGGTGACAAAATGGGACTCTATCTCAAAAAANAAAAAAAAAAAAAAAAAAAAAAAAAGAAAAGAAAAGAAAAGCCAAAAGAACACTGTTAAAATCCAGATGAAATTAGGATAAAACTTTATATAGTCAATTTCAAAATAAGAAAAAAAATTCTATTAGATAAAGAACACGCAGACTGAGAATTATGAGGTAAAGGTGGCACAGTTCAGCTGATTTAGGTTGGTGACAGTGGGAGGTTTAGGAAGTGAGTAGTGTTTTAAAAAAACACCAGGTGATATCCTTCCTACTTTAGGTCTTCTTAGCCTACTATTCTGGTTCCAGCTGTGTGAATCCTCCCCTCATGCTGGAGAATCAAATTGAATAATTTTTACAGTGTCTGCCAAGTAATTTTCCTCCTCTCTCTCAATCAATAATGTATTGCATCTCCTCTGATTTTCAACTTGTATCCAAGTTTTAAAGTCAACCCTTTGGATACTAGGGTGGGGCTAAGGTCCTGGGAAAGAAACCTCCCTACCAATTCCGGTTACTAATCAGACTCAAAGACATGTGGAAATGTCCAGCATGCAATATCACCACGGGGTATAAGAAAAGTTGTGTATAGCCTGGCCAGACTACACCTCGGACAGAATTTTGAAGATCTGAGGAAGAGAAAAAATTATCAGAAGAAAGGATAAGTAATTCATTTTTTCTTTGAAGGAATTAATTAATAGTAAATATTTAAGGTTTTGCAGAAGTGCCAAAGTTGAAGATATTAATAGGTACTTATATATTACAGAGTCTCTGTCATAACCACTCAACTTTGCTGTTGTAAGGCAAAAGCAACCTCAGTTAATATGTAAAAAAATGACATGGCTGTGTGACAACAAAACTTTATTTATGGACACTAAAACATGATTTTATAAAAGTTTCACATGTTCAAAAATATTATCGCTCTTTTGATTTTTTTCCCCAAACAGCTATATATGTGAAAATCATGCTTAGCCTTTGGGGTATACAAAACTGGTACGAACTTGGCCCACAGGGCATAGTTTGAAACCCCCGAAATGCAATGTTCTCAAACTCTGGTGTGTGTAAGGATCAACTAGGGTATTTATTTTAAATGTAGGCTTTTCCAGGCCTCCCTAGAGAGTTAGATTTGTTAGTGTAGGAGTGAGACCCAGGAGATCTGCATTTCTAATATGCACTCTACTGAATGAACTTTCACTTGCTAGGTGGCATGCATGTACAAAGTTCTTTGGTGTAGGACAGTGTTTCCCAAAGTATAGTCTGTAACTACCAATTGCAAAATTGCTCAATTTCAGTTTGGATGTAGTTCAGCAAGATGACTATGGTAAGAGCATCCATAGCTTCATGCCCTACATTTCATTTTGAGCCGTGAAGATGATCAGCAGGAGTGAGGATTGCTATTACCATAGGTATCTTGTTGAACTACATCCAAACAAATATTCTAAGTTGCTCTTCTCTAGGTCTGCTACTTAAAAATATCTGTCATATGAAAGCTGTATAGCAGAGACACTGCATCATGCAAAATCCTCCCCAACCCTTTAACTCTGCTGTAGAGATAAACATGATTTATCTTTTTATATGCAGTACATTTATATTTATATGCAGTACAACACTGCATATAAATGTACCCTACCCTCCATATAGTTCTTAATGATGTCAATGATCACAAAAGCACATTTTTGTTCAAAGGTCAAACATCATGCTTTCTGTTTGGAAGTGAGGGTTTGACTTAAGAACTGTCCTTGCTTAAAATGAAACAGCAAACCAAATCCCAAATATATTATAACTAGCCTGAAAAATAAAATCAGTAAAAGTTAGGAATTTAGATGATGGGGTGATAATTAAGAGCCCCCTGGGCACCTGTCAGAATTCTGCAGTTTGGGAGCCTGCTCATGCAGGATCTGAATATTTATCCATGTGATGATTGCTTGTCAGAGGTTTATTCTAAACCTCCTGTATCTGGTGCAGTAGATGTGTCCCCTCCCTTCTCCTCCCCTACTTGCTGACCCTGTGTTTGACACTATCTTCAGCCTGTCTCCAAAACATGGGGGCAGGGGTAGGGAGAAAGAGAACTGGATTTGAAAGGCATGGTTAATGATAGAACTGCTGTAAAAAAGTTAGAAAATATGTGTTCTGATGCCTGACCTTCACCGTGTTTTAATCCCAGACACATGAGGAGATCGGAATGAATACAAGCACATTTTAAGGTTAGAGAACACCTTCTCTGATAAATGAGTCCCTTTGTAGATCTCAAAATTGAATTAAAATACAGCACTCAGTTATATTTTGGGCTAAGCTGTTACATTTGCATTAAAGGTGCAGGACTCAAGCATTTCGATGTGGAATTCAGGACTTGGCACAGTTCATGCAGAGTTCAGAATGGTTTTCTCTGCCTATATCGTGCTTTATGGGGCAGATTTCTAAATTATATTTCTCAGTTTATGTTAATGTCTCTAGCAGTGTGGATGGCCCCTCTGCAGACACACGTACTTCCCATTAATGCTAATGGGAGTCAGAACCAACCACACTGGGAGATAAATGATCTTTCAAATCTCTTCTGACCTTACCTAGAGTAACAAGATTGTTAACTCCTGTGAACATATTGGCCAAATAAAGCTTTATTCCCCCACCTCACCTAGAAGTAGAATATAAGAATCAGAGGACCTCTGTGGAGAAACTGACTGCAGCTCAGAACCAGGAGCCACTACTAGAAAGAACTCTGCTTGGAAACACATGAATTCTACCTGTCAATCAAGCTACCTGGGCACATCATCTCTCAACCTCATCCTTAACACATCCCTGCCTTTCTCTTTTTGTACTGGTCAGGCTCTTTCTGCCTCAGTCCTCCCTCTTACTCTCATCTATTAGGAAATTTCAGTTTTTAAAGTGTTCCTCATGTTTCAGCAAATCATGTGGCTAGCATAGGCAGGACATACTCATTCTACATCTGCAAGTCCACTAAAACTCTCCTGGAAATTGTCCTCAATTCATGTTTCCTAGTTTTAGACATTCACATATACCATTTTCATTATTTTTTGAGTATCCTCCTGTAACAATGCATATTTAGTACTTTTCTTTGTACTGACTCACTTCTTAAATTTATTTTGAAAGATTGTTATCATTGCAGTTAATGAAAAACTAGTGTTTTCCTAATACACCTTGAAAGAAACAAATAGTTAACAAAATTTAAAAAAATTAAAACTGTAAACTGCCTAAAACTATATCTTATACTTACTTGGGTGAATAGCTGTTCACATTTTACTAGAAGGCAAGAAATAAATTATTTTGTTTGTTAGAATAGGTAAAAGTTACTATCTCAGCAATATTTATACCCACACAAAAATGAGGCAATGATAACATATTTCATCCCTGATATATTTGTAGGTTTTGCACCATGATTCAGTGTAAGATGAGCATCAGGGAACTGCACAGTTGGTTGGGAATGGTTTTGTCCTGGGGCTTGTGGTATCACTGGGATGCAAACCCTGATGAGAAATAGAGGCCTCTCCTTTCTGCCAACTCTCAGGAGAGTCAAGGAAGCCAATACTTTCAAGAAGGAGGATAATAAAATACAGAACATGCCTTGTTTCTACCTGTGAAAATACCTTACTTTTAACAATGTGAGACGCCATATATATATGGTTTCTCTGCTTAGCTGTTTCTAATCTTTCATACTCTTAGTCATTTCTTTATTATAGGCTCACTTCTTTTTGTTAAGTATTTTGTTTGGGTGGAAATGTCATAAATGTTCACTTCAACATGATTTAGAATACATGCATATACATTTAAAAATATATAAACAACAAAACAAATATTAGTATTTCTTAGGTGCCAGCTACCCTGGTAATCACTTAGCATGGATTTCCACAGTCATTAAAACAACCTCATTTTATGAAAACATGATTATAAACAAAACAACTACTAATATTTCCTAGGTGCCAGGCACCACACTAATCACTTAACATGGATTTTCACAGTTATCAAAGCAACCCCATGAGGCTGGCACTGCTATCATCTCCACAGGCTAATTTTCTTGTCTAAGAGCTAGTAAGCGGCAAAAATGAGATTCAAACCCAGATCACTCTGGCTTGAATCCCTGCCTTTTAACTATGATTTAAGATGCTGCCCTAATATTCTCCTATATCTTCATAACTCACAAATAATCTATAACAGGTCCCAGCTCTGTGTCTAACCAGCTCTGAAACACTGAGGTCTCTCTTGGTCCTAGATGATCACTAAGCTTCCTTTAGCCGAGATAGTCATACATTAGCAAAGACCTCTAGTTAGAATTGTGCTTTACAAATACTATCTAACGTCTTTTTCCTTTGCCTCCGAAACAGAGTGAACAAGCAGTCAGTCATACACTGATGCTAATGCCCTGAGGAAGTAATAAACAGACTGAAATAGTTGGAATCAATCTAAACATATATTTAGTTCTAACTCTTGGACTTCCAATTTTCTATTTGCACAGTTAATGATAAAAAGACTTCCTGAAATAGTAGTACATTTCCAACTTCCTATGACTCTAAAATACATAATTAGGTAATTTTTAGCTTTCTTCTTTAAATTAAAGTGAAGGCAATTTTTAAAAAAATATTTTTATTTTCCTTCATCTACCTTCATAAAGGGAGCTACAAATGGGCAAGAAGGAAAAATATGATATAACTCATCTTATAAATTACTCAGGAACAGGAAGAATGGGTAAAAACATTTCCTGGTGAGGCAAAAAGAACCAAGGAAAACTCAGAATCAGGATCCGGGTTTGGGTCTCCTTCTGCTACTCATGACCTTAAGAGAACCACCAACCTGAGCCTCATCTTCTTCAGTCAAATTATTGCCAAGATCCCTTCAACTCAAAAATTCTATGACAGGGCAATACATAAAGTGAAGGAAATGCAAATGAAATATAAATTAAGATCTCCTTCTTTTTAATTGTTACTTAGCACTTTCAGCCCATGCCACGAAGCTGATATTGAAATAGTTTCACCATGTGCTTTGCTAAGAGCTTAAAGTACTTTCTGTTACAAAAACTATAAAGTGCCCAGGTTATGGTATGTGGGAATTTTATTTCCTTAAAACCGACAAGGTTGGCTGAGTGACTAAGGCAAAGCACAGAGGTGATGAAAACCTTTTATTAGTATAATAAGCCATATCCATATCTCTGAATAAAAGGGACAGCTATCTTAAAAATTACCAAAGTCATTGTTTAAACAATGTTTGCTAAAAATAGTACATGAGTCTTGAGTTTTTAATTTGTTGCCATAGTGTTCCTAGACATGAATTGCAAATTTATAGAGACTTGAAAGAAATTTAATTAAAGGATTGAAGATAACATTAGTTATAATACTATAATAGATACAATAGCTATAATTCTCAAAATTGTATTGGATGATTCTGAAATAAAATAGCCTTTCAATCATATTCATTACCAGGAGTTTTCTAAGAATTATTAATCATATCATGTTTGCCGTGATGAATTAATTTAGCAACACAGTGATATCTGTACATATTAAAATGAATGATGCCACTTCTACAGATTACATTATTAGACATGAGAACACATATATTAATATATGAATTCTTTGGGTTAGCCATTACCTTTCACTACCAAGTTTCCAGTACTGCTAGCAGTTCCAAAATGGTTAGTGGCTATACAGGTATAACTCCCAGCGTCTGATTTAGTAACGTTGATGATTCTGAGGTTTCCATCTTCAGAAATGGTAATTCTGAAATCAAAGTAAATGAACCAAAAATGGTGAAATTTATCCCATATGATTTATTGCAAATTATTTCTGTCATTCTGTCATCTTTCAAACCATAAATCATTGCTACATTATTTGACAGCCTCATCTTTATTTAGGATATTTGTCCAATACACATAAACATAATTGAGATACGTGACTTGTTTAGTGTTTTTAATATTTTTCTTGTTAAAATGGTCTCAATAGTCATTTGGAATAACCATTATAAATATTAAATAGGTTGTGACAATTTCTCTTTCAGAGCTCTAACCACATTAGGCAAAGGGAAGGCTTATGGTAGATCACCATTAGTCTTAAAACTGCTAATGAGGAATAAGAAAAAAAATCCCTTGATTAATCAATTTAAGCATTTTCATTGAAAGTACTTTTTTCTAAATGAGAGGCTTAAATTAAATGAGGTATTATTAACCATATTCATTTCTAAAATATGTCAGCCAATACATTTTTAATGAGACGTAAAAACTGAACTTAAAAAATTAAAATATTCCACAACTCAGTGTGACTTTGGCAGAATAGCAAATGTGGACGGCAAGCCTCAGGCCTTACAAATAGGGTCAAACATCTACTTTCTGCAGGGAAGAAAATGTTTTTGTTGACCGATGCAAAATCTGGAAGAGGAAGAATTTTAAAGAACTCTATTTTCAACACTGCTACCAGAAGAGAGTAGGAAAACACAAAGATAAATAAGACAGACAGCTTGGCTTAGAGGCTTGTCAGAGAAATAAAAAAATGTACACAAATAGCTCATTTAAGGTAAATGTCTATTACATTTCTCTTATATTTCAAATCTGCCCACATCTTTCCATCTCTTCCGCTCCCTCCTTCCCACCTAGTCTATCAAAACAGCCTCCTAATTGGTCTGCCTGTTTCTACTCTTGTCCCTCAAATTTATTCTTCAGTCAGTGACCAGATGATCTTTTAAGATTTAAATCAGATTATATCACTCTCTTGGCTTAAAGCTACATCCTTGGCACTGCCACTGCATTCTGAATAACTTTCTCATTAGAGCTTTATTGTAAAGCCTAACGGATCTAACTTTTTAAAAAGCTTCTCTTGCTTACTGTTTTGTTCTAATACTTCTACCCTTCAATGAGCTCGAGTCACAGTGCTGTTCTGCATGTTACTAGAGTATCTGAAATATTCTCACTTCAGGTCCTTTGCACTTGCTGTTCTGCCTGCTTTGAACATCACTTCCCTGTATGTTGACATAGCTGTCACCTTCTCACCTTCCGGATCTCAGTGTAGAGGTAGCTTTTCCTTATAGATCTTTCCCAATTCACTGTTTAAAGTGGGTCTCCATGTCTCCCTGTCTCCCTGTTTTCATGTAGCCACTTTATTTTTTCCCACTAAATTCAATCTGGAAATTTTATTTGTTTGCTTGTTAGTTGTCTTATCGCATAGAATGGTAGCGTCTCTGAGGGCAGGGATGGTGTTTGTCTTACGACTGAACCTCCTGGGTCTAGGACACAGGATGGCATGTAGTAGATACTATAAATATTTAAATGGATGAGTGAATAAGTGAATAAATAAATATCCTAAAGGAAAAATTGATGGGAATTCAGAGTGGCTGAACCACTTGGCACTAGTGCTAGACTTAACAGAGTCCTTTCAAATATCTGAAACAAGGGGGCTATGATGGGCAAAGCCTCACTTCGTAGAACTTTTGAGTAAGCATTTAAAAAACACAGGTGAAGGTGTAAATGCATGGATTTGCAAATGCTGCATATACATTTGTGAAGGCTTTTGTGGATGGAGAAGCTATAGTCTTCCTGAGGACCCGGTCCAGATCTATTAGTCAGGCTGATGAGAGCGTATGAAGGTGGAAGAACTCTAAAAAGAATTTTGGAATCAAAGGATTGGGAGTTCACATTCCATTGCTGTTGGTTCTAGCTGTATGGACTAAAGGCAACTTGCTTCACTTTGTTTTTACTTCCTCTTCCATAAAATACAAGTAACCATGTCCATCTTACAGATTGATAGCAAGAATTAGATAAGATAGGATCAGTAAGATTCCTAGATGTTTCCTGATACATATTTATTAGGCAGTGGTTCTCTTTCATCTTTAAAACTGTGTTCACTAGGCTGGGTATTGTGGCTCACGCCTGTAATTCGAGCACTTTTGGGGGCTGAGGTGGAAGGATCACTTGAGCTCAGGAGTTCAAGACCAGCCTAGGCAACATGGCAGAACCTTGTCTCTACAAAAAAATACAAAATTAGCCAAGTGTGGTGGCTTGCGCCTATAGTCCCAACTACTTGGGGGTGCTGAGCTGGGAGGATCACTTGAATATAGGAGGTGGAGGTTGCAGTGAGCCAAGATTGCACCACTACACTCCAGCCTAGGAGACAGCATGAGACCCTGACTCAAACAAACAAACAAACAAAAATTGTGTTCTCTTAGTCATTTGTACAGATAGGCAAAATTGGATAACATTCTTTTAATATATTTTCTTTTAACATAGTAATTAAATAAGTCTTCTTTTTATACTTTGACTGTTATTTCTAACAATCTGAAATCAATATACCAATTAATGGAGTCATCCCTAATCAAGGTACAAGATGCAGACAGGGCACAAGGGCACGTGTGGTTGGGCAGTTTGTAGTGGCTGGCGGTACCTATGCTGCTTTTTGGTAGAGCTCTGGCATGGGATGCCTTGGCCTTGCGGCTGGGGTGAGCCATGCCCCTGGTGGAGGCAAGGGAGCTGAGCTGGAGCCTCGGCCAGTGAGGTGCTAACTCCTAGGCTGACCATTGCTGCTGAGGGATTTGTGGGTCACTATGTTTTGCAAACTTGGAAGCATAAGAGCCTGAGGTAAAACATCCCTGTTTTTCAAAGTCTACTGAAATCCGCCCTCAGTGATATCTATAGAGGTATCTGAATCCAAAGTGACAAAATGAGAAGCAGAGGTGCAAGTCCTCCTGCCAATAAAGAAAGAATAAGAGATGCTCATCAAAAAATTACTCCCTTAATCACTCAGGTAAAGGAGAATGTTCTCACATAGCTGCCAAAATCTATGAAGCTAAACATTTACTAGCAGATTAAGGTTAAAGTTATGTAAATGTATGATGAATTTTAAGTTCTTAGTAGTTTACATATATGACTACCAACTTCTTATAATAAAATGTCTCAAAGCTACAATTTAGAAAAATGATTTAGCATAAGCCAAATCAAAGCTCTGGCTAAAAAAAAAAAGACAGACAAGAGGCCTTTTTTTTTCATTTACATCACAGATACACACATAACAGTTGCTCAATAAAGACCATCTGATACCTCATTTGGCAATAAGCAGATGCACTGACAAAAACAGAGTGGTGAACAAATCTTAATTACCTCAATAATAACAAAAATAGCTTTAAAGGAGTTAGTCACATTCCATTTATAAAATAATTTGCTAGAAATTGTGAAATGTTAGCATATGAGAATTCAATATGTAAGGTGACATTTGTGTTTTACTTATGGACTTATCTTCCATGAGGTAACACTGGCCTGGAGCATATTAAACATTCTGAGGGGTAAGATGACTTTCAAAGCAAAAACACCTATTAATAAATTATACCATTAAAAATAGTATCATGATCATTCCCAAAACCTAAAGCCAACACCTGTATCAAACTCTAATATACTGAAGGACATGAATACGGAAACAAGTAAAGGGTTTGTCATCAGATGACTTGGTTTCTAGCCTTGACTCTGAAACTTGTCAAGTATATGGCGTAGCCAAGTTACTTATGCAAGCTCTGAGACAGAGTTTCCCAACCTTGGCACTGGCGACATTTTGAACTGAGCAATTCTTTGTCCTGGGGAGAATGCTGGGCAGCATGCCTAGCCTCTGCCCACTGGATTCTTATATCTCTAACCCTTCCCCAAGTCATGACAATCAAAAATGTCTCCAGATATTGCCAAAGATACCCTGAGGGTCAAAATCACCCCCAGTTGAGAACTACTGGTCTAATTCAGTTTTTAAAATCCCTTCTTCTATAATGAGATAAGATACCTGAAAAGCTCCTTTAACTCAATGTGCTCTACACTCTTCAAATGTTTTCCCCACCATCATTACCATTCCTGCTTCCTACTTTTGGTAACTGTATTGCATAAAACCCAGCTAGCTTTTAACAGTCTTAGTACAAGGCTTTCTTTCCCCGTTGTCCTTAGAGATTCCCTACTCAATTTCCTATAGACCTCATGAAATTACAAAATAATTTTATAAAGTATTTACTATTCATTTGAAAGATTTCAGTGCCTGATATTGGTTTACAGTCTTAACTCTCTAAATGTTATTTGCAAAGAGGTAAGTAAAATAAGGAAGACCCTGTTAGAATTACAGATGAGAGAAGGACAGTGAGGGAGATTATCTGTAGAAGGGATAACTTTCAGTAGCCTTCATTAGATCACATCATATTGCTGTGATTATTTATTCTTCCTATTATCTAAATGTGGAAGTAATATGAAGTTTGGTAAACGATTCTTTCGAGAAACTCAACAACTTTTTTATACAGCACTATAGTGTAGTAATTAACAACATAAACTCTGCAACTAAACTGTCTAGGCTCAAATCATGCTTCTACTACTTAGGAGCTGTGTGACTTTGGGAAAGTTAACCTCTCTGTACCTAAGTTTCCTTATTTGCGAAAATGGGATAAAAGTAGCTACACATATCTCATAGAGTTGTTGTAAAGATGCACAGTGCGTAGAACAATTCCTGACACGTAAAATGCACCAGGGAGGACAGGTGTGTGGGCATATGTCACTGAGACCCTCATTAATAGACCAGAGTTAGCCACATGTTCTATTAAGTGAAGCTCTGTGCCTTCCTTGACCCAGATTACAAATCCTTTGTAATTGTTTCAGGCAATTGCAAAGGATTGTGTTAAAGCTAAGACAACTGATGAGTAGTTCTGCCACTCTGAAGTTCTACAGCACATTATTATGCCTCACAAAGCACACAGGTGACACCAAATAGACACAGAAGGGGGATGATATATTGAACTCATTCATTCATAGTTATTTACTAAATATTTCCTCTATATTAGGCCTTGTGCTATTTTTTAGTGATCGGAAAATTATTGCTTCTGTTCTCAAGAAGCTCATAATAAATCATGAGTTTAGGTGATTATATATCTAGAAATAATGCCAATGTGTTATATATGAAAACATACATATTCTGTAAGTACACAGTAAAAGGAGCATTACTTTTTTCAATGGGAAAGCTGTTTCACAGACTATCTAGCTATAAAGATGGGCAGGGAATTAGAGCTGGTCAGTCAGGGGACCCTATTTTCTTGTCTATAGTGATTGGTGTAGAAGCATGCCATCAAAACCAGGAGCTCTTTGAGAAAACAATCTCTTTCTGCTGAAATTGCTAAATTTGAAAGATGGGAATCTAGAATTGTTGGCAATCATTTTGCCTACCATATAGAGAAAGCATGCCTTATCGAAGCTAAGCAAAGACAAACAGAGCCTAAAGAGAAAAGAGAAGCAGAGACCTTATGACATTTTTGAGCCCATTTCTGTCCATGGTGGAATGCAACACCTTGGATGCCCCAGTTACATAAGCCAATGATTTAAAATATTAGAAATTGAGTTATCAGCTTTTACAACAGGAAGACTGCAATCTTTTCAAGAAATTATTGAACTTGTTCAGGTGACAGTGGTAGTAAAAGCGCAACCGAGGGAATGAATTCTGCAGATGATTCTGTGATAACTGCCTCGATAGAACTTTTTGGTAGAAGACTGATGAATGTTATCTGTAATGGAAGAATAACCACACCATTCTGAATATGAAAAAAAGTACCTGATATTTCTTTATACACAGCTGTATCATACAATTTTGGTTTTATCTTTCTGCATGAAGGCTAAGCATACAATTTGACCTGTTGCTTTTAATGTGTTTTATGGGATTTTTTTTTTTTTTTTTTTTTTTTTTGAGACAGAGTCTTGCTGTGTTACCCAGTCTGGAGTGTAGCTGCACAATCTCGGCTCACTGAAACCTCCACCTCCTGGATACATGTGATTCTCTGGCTTCAGCCTCCCTAGTAGCTGGGATTACAGGCGTGCACCACCACGTCTAGCTAATATTTTACATTTTTAGTAGAAACAGGGTTTCACCATATAGGCCAGGCTGGTCTCAAACTCTTGACCTCAAGTGATCTGAGCGCCTCAGCTTCCAAAGTGCTTGGATTACAGCCGTGAGCCACTATGCCCAGCCAATGTTTTATGGGATTTTTATAAGCCAGAAATAAGCTATAAAGCTAGCATTTGGCTTTGGGGTACAGATTTGGCTAGCTCAAGGAAATTTTGAAATAAAACTCAATATCAATTCTTAGATATTTTCTTCCTTTCAATTTGGATCCTCTATCAACTTACAAAAAGGGTTTTTCCACTAATATTACATTCATTTTTTTCATGAATATAGTACCTAAATCTAGTCCAAGGATAGTGATATAGAAGTTAAGAAGAAATTATTTAGGCAGATAGTGGGGGTACGGTAGTCCTCAGTAAGATTTTCCTCTTAATGAAAAGCAGCCTCAAATCATTTTCTTTTCTAACAAAGAGCAGCTTGTAAAACCGAGCTGCATAGACAAGCAAGCTGGAAGCTTGCATGGGTAAATACCGGCAGCCGTGCCAATAGGAAAAGGCTACCTGGGACTAGGCATGTTTAAAATAGTGGCCCCATCTTTCTTTCTCTTTGCCAGCCGTGTGTATAGCAAGAAGCAGACAGCATGGGGATGGCCAGGAAAAGATCCTGTTCGCATAACATTAGGGTGGGGCAGCCAGCTTCCCCACGAGTTATGTAAACGTCACACCTGGTCCAACCAATCTCTGGGCCCTATGTAAATAAGACACCGCCTCCTCAAGCCTGTCTCCAACACAAACCAGAGAGAGCGAGCTGTTCTCCCTTCTCTTTCTTTTGCTAATTAAACTTCAGCTCCTAAACTCACTCCCTGTGTGTGTCTGTGTCCTTAATTTTCTTGGCATGAGATGTCAAACCTCGGGCATTACCCCAGACAACAATGCCACTTAATAGCTTTATTTTCATGTTTGTTTCCCGATGAGATTTCAAAGTTTCCTTTGTGATCCATCTCATCTCGGTTTCCTCAATTTCGACTACTGACTAACTTGTAGCTATTAGGGTGATAATGAACTTTGAGCTCCTCCTAATACTTATGAATAGTGATGGAGTAAGATAAAAAGAATTGAAAATGTAAATCTGTTCTTGGTTTAGAATAGGTTAGTCCTGACCTACCTGTGGGCCCTTTTTAAATTATTGATGGTATCAGAGAAAAGTCAAAGATGATAAAGCAGCAGGCAGTAAAAATAAAGACGTGACACAAGACTTAATTTTCCCTACATGAAAAGAGGTCACCTAATTCTCAACACAGTAAATTACCTAGAGCATAAAGAAGCAGTTGTTCCCTCACTGTCATTTGGAGATTTTGGATCCACAGAGGATAGGAACAAATCTGGACTCATGAGATAAACTGAATCTCTTTCTTCATATGAGGCTCTGGGTTGCAGCCATTGAAGAGCTGACATTGTCAGTCCTATAAATCAAACCAGTCTGGGGACACGGGACCTTTAAAAATGCTGATCTTTTCTCTTTGGGGGCTTTAGTAATAAATGACAAAAGCTCCCAACTTCACTCTATCACCCAAAAGAGGAAGATTATCCCAAAATGGAGACCTGTGATTTTTGTGAGCAGTTCAGCTGGAAGCCCAACTGCAGGAGAGGGAAACAGCATATCCTTGCTTGCCTTTAAGTCACACTGAAACACTTTCTTACAAATAAATCCCTTTAGAATACAACTTAGAAAACCGCTTCTCCCCTTCCGCAAAGAAAGAAATTATGGAGTGATCATTTCCTTTTAACAAACAAACAAAATACATCAAAGTGACAGATTATTATGTTAAATTTTAAATCATCTTTATTGTTGTTAGATTGAGAATAAAGTAGCTCACTTAAAATTACGTGCAATTTAAACAAAATCTCAAAGGGCCTTAAGAGGCTTCTGCTCTCTTTATACATGATCAGTTCCAGAAAACATGTTTGAAACTTGAAAGCCTGAAAGTGAAACAACAGATATACACATTACAAAGGATGCTAGACTCCTGAAGAGCTAAAATTTATTACAAAATCCCAAACATAGTTAACATAATTATTGCTATGGTCACCAAGTAGCTCAATTTTTCTAAAATGGTTTAATTCTTTTTCTCTCTCTCTTTTCTTTTCTCATCCCCCTTGTTCCCCACTTCCCACTTAGCCCTTTAGAAATGCAAATTCGCCTTTTACCTCCCTTCCACCAGACACTCCCTACAGGGCAAGTTAATCTAACTAAGTGCTTAGGCACTCCATAAAGAAACTTTCACCTACCAGGAGGCTGCCTCAATTTTACAAAACTCCCTCCTGCCAGGAGACTGCCTCAAGAGATATGAAACTCCTTCCTACCTGGTGAGTTTGCAGCCTCGTCCTGTCCACAAAGGTGTCAGCAGTCACAAGGTCAACCACCTAGCAGATGAGGGACCAGAGCTATCACATGGACCCCCTCCCTTTCTTGCTTCCTCCTCTACATTTAAAAGTACCCACTTTCTGTTTCAAAAGTGAAGTGGTCCACTTAAGGCAGGACACCTGTATTTCTTCCCCTAAGCTAGCCTTGGAATAAATCACTTTCTTTATACCAGACCTCACTCTTGTTAATTGAACTCTGCAAGGGGCGAGCAACTAACTCACATTTCAGTAATACTACTTCTGAGCTCAAGAAAACTGGGAGGATGGCAGAGGGGAGGATGGCAGTGCTGTCACAGGAGTCCTGGCTCCAGGTAGGAAATACTGTTGACCCCAGGGGCCATCAGCAATGTCCTAGAATGAGAGCAGTTAGGCAGGCATCTCGCAACCAAAGGTCTCTCGTGCCTCATAAGACAGTACAGGACTGGGCACATGTCACCCTCATTAACAGACTAGAGGAACTTCCCAGTCACAGGTGTGTTTGCTTTTTCTACAGTTAAAAAAATAATAATAATCTAATAATTGTGTAATTTTATATAAAAGCCCAATTCCTGGCTAATTGTGACATATGGGAAGACAGGGCAATACTGGCAACATAGCCCCTCAGGGCATCAATAGGCTGGAGGAGATGGGCAGCAGCCCTTTGAGCAGATGGTGGGCTTTCTAGCTCTCATCCATTCCTGGCTTGAGCCTCTCATTAATGTTCCTACCAGGCCCCTGCAGGCCTTTGAGACTGTGAACCCTGACTTTATACCACCACCAGCATGTGCCTGAGTACATAGTACAGGGATTTAGGGTAGCCTGTGGTTATAAGGCTATGATCTACCCCCTCTTCTATGTTTCCACTCCAGACATACTGCACAGAGAGAACAGAGCATCGGAGTGGGAGGGGACAATGGGTGTGATGTGGTAGCAGCATCCTATGGCTGCCATAGCAGCATACCACAAACCAGGTGCTTTACAACAATAAGGATTTATACTCTGGCAGTGGTGGTTAGGAAGGAGGCCATTAATCCTCTTCAGTCTTCTACATTGGATCTCAAAAGGAGAAGTTAGAAGTCAGCTAGAGGAGGAACCATTTGGCGCTGCCAGTCAGGTTAAGGATAAGACCCCTACTGCTAACCACAATCCCATCTATAGATCATGGATATGGTGTGGAGGAATCTTTCCAGAAGGCATTGTTTTTACTTAAACATGATCAGACCCCTACCTAAGTCACATACCCCACGCCTACTTCATGGATCAAGACCCTTTCACATGTAATTTCTAGAGTTGTAAGCCTTTAAAAGGGCAAGGATTGTCTTTGTTGGAGAGCTTGGCTGTTAGGCATCTATGCTGCTGCAGCCGAATTAATCACCACTTCCTTCCCAGTTCGGTTTTCCAGAGGTTTGTTTCACAGCCTTTCCTGCTTCAGTGGAGGGTGGCAGTTTGACATGAAGGTATTGGCCAGGTTGGTTGCTGCTGGAGGCTCTGTGGGAGAAACCTTATGGCTCTCTCCCAGCTTCTGGTGGCTGTTCCCCACCCCGCCTTTTTTTTTTTTTGGTGTTCCTTGTCTTGCAGAGGCATCATTCCAATCTCTGTCTCCATCATCACATGGTGCTGATGTATGTCTCTTTACATTGTCTTCCCTCTGTATCCAAATTTCCCTCTCCTTATATAAGGACATCAGTCATTGGATTAGGGCTGATGCAATCCAGTATGACCTCATCTTAACTTGATTATATCTGCAAAGGCCCCAGATAAGGTCACACTTTGAGATTCTTGGTAAATATGATTTTTACAGGGACACTGTTTAACCCATAACAGGTATCAAGAGAGGAAACCCCCTAGGGTTGGTAGACCTTGTTTGAAGCCCCTAGACAGGGGCAGAGGGAGTGACACAAAGGAGTTGTTCTGCTTCTGTGGGCCTGGCACGACCTCCCATGACCACTGCTCAGCCTCCTTCCAGCCTGTAGAAGGCTTGGCCTTTTCCCCAACAACAGCTGACAGAAACTTGCAATTATTGCTCTTTTGGTGATACAGTAACAATTAAATTAGGAGTATAAAAGTTTGGGGGTGGTAATGGGTAATGGACAAAAGAATAAAAGTCCAGTAGGGAAAAAAAATTGGGGCCTGCTTGCAATTTTAATTTCTTCTTTAATTAACCCAGTTTGCTGGTTGGATTCAACTACACTCCCATTTGATCTTTTTCTTGTTACTCTGGCCAAGTAATAAATATTTACTTTGGTGCTGAAATTATAACCAAAATTAGACAAAGCAGGTATACACCAAAATGGAAACCTATGGTTTTCTAAGCTGTTCTGCCTGAAAGCTGAACTGGTTATGAGAAAGGACTTGTCTTTACTTGCCCTTGAGGCAATAGCAATATAGCATAATTTTGGAGTGCAATTCCTGAGAAATAGTCACAATGTGGAAGGAGTGGAAAAGTAGCAATGAAGAGACAGAGATAAAGACGCATATATTTACCTATCAACAGGAGAATTAGCCTGTGACCACAAGAGCTGACATATGGATGCAATACAGGGGTCCCTGGCTTTGTGCCAGTTGAGAAATTAGAAAAGCCTTGCGGATTAATTGGCATGGGTATGCTGTATGCTATAGACCTGCCCGAGAGCAAATAACACCAAGACTTTTCTCTGAAAAGAAAAGAAAAGAAAAAAGACTTGTTTGGCTTTTTTGAATTTCCTTGGCTATCTCTTTTAATAAAATTCAAAAGGTATTTTAACTTTTAACTGAAATTTGCCCAAGCTTACATACCTGATTTCAAAAGATACATGGAAATTTTCAGTATGATGGGAAGGAGTGTATTATTTTGAATTATAGAAGAAAGAGAGATTGTTTTGTGCTAATGTGCAATTTATAAAGAGTCAATTGAGACCCCTAGAAGATGGCTTTTCTCCCTAACTTAAGAAAAAAAAAGGTATTTTGGATAGCAAATTTAAATGTAGGTCAATGGGAAGACACCTACTCCAGGGGTAATTTCAGGCAAACCTGTCATTGATCTTTCCATGTAGCCTCTGTGGCAGCAATAGACATCACTATTGAACAGACACCCTGGTGACAAAGTTCCCTTAGAGATAATTTGCTTTCTGTTGTAGGATTTGGGTTTAATAAACCGCTCAACAACCTATGCCTTTCAGGCCACCTGAAGAACAAGCTGCGTTCAGACTCTATTGCCCTTGTCTGCAGCACTGCTCAAAAGAGAAAATAAACTTGTGTTTGTTTAACCTGGTTTGATCCAGGTTTACCTTCATCTTAACAACAGTTTGAAAGCCCTTTAAAATAACCTGGAAATAACTCTCTGCCTGGGGCTGGATGAGTATTAGAGATTACAGAGTGAATTTTAATTATTCTTTGTGACACAGTACATGATGAACAGGAGAAATACTTTTCTTGGGCTGGTAAAATTTTGTGATTTTATTTATTCACATGGTCAGTATATAACACTGAAAACACCATGTCTTTGGGAAAAGGAAATAAAGTAAAGGACATGTTTGGATGTCATTTTGTCTAAAATTTGCTTCTTAAATTGCTATATTTAATTGGTGCAAGATCTCTGCATGTTTCCATTAATGCAAGATTTAGATTTCCTTTCTTCTGAGAATTTAGGACCTGAGATAATTTCAACGTAATTTCCATAAGGCATTGTGAAGATGAATGGGGGTAAGGAAAGGAAAGTAATATTATTTAAAGTAATATTAATCTTTAAAGTAATATTTGTTATTTTTATACTTCCATATACTTTTCCAAAGCTTCATAATAGGTAATGTAACTTTTATAACGAGAAAAAACTTATTAAAACATATAAGGCACTCAGGAAGTTGTATATATAACAAACTCAGGACACTAGAGTAGCTTGTAAAAGAATAGTTTAATAACCAAGTGCAGCTGTCTCTAGAAATAATTAGAACTAAAGAAGACATGGACAGAAATGGACCATGAGACCCAGAGGACAAACTGTAAATATTCTAAGTTGAGTGCTGGGCACATGGAAACGCTGAAGAAGTTTATTAAGCACCTACAACATCCTCCTGGGTACTGTTGGCTGCTTGCATTTATTATCTCATTTAATCTGCATAATTCTGAGGAGTATCATTATCCTAATTATTCAGTTAAGAAAAATGAAATTCAGAGAAGTAAATTAAAACATCCAAGGTCAATGTAATTGATAAGAAACAGACTGGAGTTTTGAGCTCAGTGATCACTACCAAGCCTTGTCCTACCATGCCATCCTGCAGTGTTGGGGGGGTGTAGGAAAGAAATGAAACGAGAAGCTCAAAATGTAACCACATTTAAGAGATTTTCTTTAAATTTGCCATTGGATCTTTGGTTTTAATTAAATAGTTCTCTTTTTTATGTTTGCATTCTAATTTTCCTTGTCAAAATAGCTTTTCCTAATATTGAGAAATCTGTGTCCCTATTAATGTGTCTGAAAGCAGAAGCAAAAGTAAAGAATATGTGAAAAATAACCTGAAGTTGAAATTACAGAAGCTTCCTTTACCCCTTGATAACTAAAATGCCTGGAAGACAATATTAATTATTAATTAGAAAGGGGACACCCACTATATAGATTATATAATTTAGTAAAGAGAAGAGGTTTCTACAAGACAAATAGCAATATTGGCCATGCCAGAAATAAAGAGTCCTTTAATTTTATTGTGCACCCAATTCGCAACTCTTTGGTGATTGCAGGATCATGCTTTATTTGCTTCAACCCCTTAAACCAGAACTTTTCAATATTTCTAAGAAAACTAAAGTGGAATCTACTAGTTCATACACTTATCACAATAGAACACCAACGTCAAGGTCCAGTTAACATCCCCAAGTCCTGTTCCTGCCCCTAAAGCAATTTCATCTTTGTCTTCTGGGAAAAACAGAACTCAGTATCACCAACAGTCATCCATTTCCTGAACTCCTTTCCTGAATTCCTGACATCTCTCAATTTCTGCCATATTCCTGTACTGCCAGACAGCCTAAATCCTTGCCTCTCTAACTGCTAGACATGTGATCTGGGAGTCTCGACCTCTCTGGGTTCCAGACCGCCGTCTCTAAAATGGGGGTCATAATACCAGCATCTCAGTTTCATAGGTCTTTTGTAAGAAGGTTAAATGTAAAAATTCCTGTGACACATTTATAACTGTGATGGTGCCTGTTAAACACTAGTAATTGTTTGCTGCAATTATCGTTTCTGTTATTATTTTCAGCATCATTCTAATAACCAATAGTCACAATATTTTTTAAATGGCTCAAAGTTCAAAATTAAAGAATAAAGGAAAGTTGATATTGCTATGATACATGGAAACCAGGATCCACTTACCATAAATAGTGGTAACCATAAAACTAAACATGATAAAATCACACTTAAGGTATTATATTCTAGCTAGGTAAAGTTGTCTGCCAGGATTCTCCGCCTAGGGACAACTTTTTTTTTTTTTTTTTTTTTTTGGTAAAAGGGATTACTCAGGGTTTCTAAAGTGTTCAGACATGCTAGGACCAATCATGAGTTTCTCTTTGATATTCTCAGAAGGAGTGTAAGAGAACTATGTTGCTCAGTGCTTTTTAATGTCTGTATACTCTGTACCATCCAAGATGATCTGAGTACTTGGAGAAGTGCCAATCTTGTACCTTATGAAACACGCATCTATTTCAACCATGTTCCCATGATCAACTTCCTCTTACAATGTTCTGAACAACTGTAAACTGTGTTGGGCAAATCACATTATGGCCAATTCATGACTTTCCAAAGCTGCCCAATCTACTCAGGTGGCATTGATGTTACACTGCCTCAATATATCATCATCCCATTTACCCAAATGATTTCCAGAAATCAAACCCCAGGTCTTATCCATCTTTCTATCCCCCTATCATTTTATACAGTCATTTTTGTACAAACAGGCACACATTAAACATGTTGATTATTGCATTAAAATTCATTCAGTCTTTGGAATTTTAGAGATATTGATGATACTTCGTGGGATTAGAACTGATTTCTAACCTTTTTTGATGTTTGGGTAGAGGTGAGAGATTTCTTAGGATTCGGAAGCAAATTATGACATTCTCCCCCAAAATGAAACTATGCACAATGGTTTTGAACACTTCCAGACCTCCTTAAGACTCTCCACCTCATAAAACTGAACAGAGAAATCGCTGTCTGGGATAAACAGAGATGTCACCAAAAAATCTTGAGGGTATATAAGCTGTATTTACTTTTTCTGTAAGGCTCAATAATGCATGCTATGTGCTGAAGTTAATACCTGGGTGTTCTTTTCTCAGGAAAATTATTTTTATGTTTTCTGTACTTTCAGATCTGTTCTGCATAGGAGAAATTTCTATGATCAACCCAAGTCCTTGCAGCAATCCTCCTCCCTTTTCTCAACTATTAGACTCAACTATTTTCTTTCCTAGATAGCAAAGAAAGCAATTTCATTTCAAGGAAGAGCCTTTATTTTTTTCAGACAAACCATCTAAAAAGAACTGTGAAGTCGAACAGGTAATGGGTTCCAATAAATAATCCTCATAATAACAGAACATTTAAGGACTTGATATATGGGCCCTCTCCTATTTAATAGCCCAAATCTGCAAGGACCGTTTCCTAATTCCAGGGGGAAGTTGACAACAGAAAAAAGAGAAGAGCTTAAGAAAGGAGCAGGAAGCTCTTATTATTAAAAATCTTGGTGGCAAAGTAGAATATAGTATTTAGATGCGACAGTGATAAAGGGAATTTGATAAGGATATGAAGGGGAGGGGTTTGAAGAGAACAGTTTATTGTGAACCTGACCTACTTAAAGCAAAGAAGAGGATGATATCTGAACATACTTGCACTATGTATATGTAAAGGAGTTTTCTGGCAAATTCTCCTCTAATAATCAGCACACTACATTTATTGAAAAATCTGGTAAATGGAGCTTTTGTATAAACATTAAACTCCAAAGAACTATGAAAGGAATACAGCGTTCTGAAAACACTGATAATCTCAAGCAACAAACAAAATGTGCTACAACTGTTTCCAAATAATCCACAGTAGCAAATTATTCAAGTTAGGTCCCTATAATCATTTTGAAAATGAGATTGGTTAGTATGATCCCTAACAAAACATGCTTTGTTGCACTGCTGATGTGTTCCAATACTTCAGATCAAGTCATGCAGAACGGTCAGACATGTCTGATTGGGTAAATATCAGGAATTTATTAGAACCTTTGAGTGTGTGTGTCTGTATGTGTAGGTGTAGGAGTGAGTGAGTGAATGTGTGTATGAGTTAGCTGCAAAGGTAAGGAGCACAATGATTTTTAACATTTATGAGTTATAGTGGTATATAAGAAAAGGGTGTTAATAGCAAATTCATTTTTTAAAAATTAGGTAACCTGAATAATAAGTGATTTAGGGATACTCACTTTGTAGTGGTCACATAGCAGAGGGAAACAAAGTTGAAAAGAATATAAAACATCAGGAGGTCTGTGTAATTAATCAGCAATCCTACAGAGTATGCCATAAGTTAGGGCTGCAATTGTACCACTGTGCCTGAAAAATAGGAGGCTGGACTTTTTATATAAGCATTCGGGTTTATTTCTTAATATCTGTCTCCACCATAATGTAAAGTGTACTTCAGGAAATGTGGCTATGAGAGTTAATGCTTTCATTGCAGCTATTTACAACCTAATTTGCAAATTTTTACAGCATCTTCATAGTCACATTGCAGTAAGTGGAAGAAAGAAATATTTTGCCATTCTTTCTTGAAGTTCCTGTCAAGAAAGAGAACCTTAAACGTCACTAAAAATAAAGTTTTTATGGATCTAAAATTTGCTGTGAACCATATTCCTTTTAGGAAATACAGTATAAAATTTACTTTTAAAATACAGGTTGTTCCTACACAATTTCAACTCTGGCCCTTTCTATAAACGATATACTTTAACGTATCTATTGCTACTGAATTGTATACTCCAAAGGTTCTAGAATTTCACTTACTGTTTTTCTGTTAGATGTAAAGATTTGCATAGTTTGAAAAAAATGTTTTGTGAATATAAATTATAATGTGCTAGGTTTCTTGCCAGCATATCGTCTACCACTTAATTAATTCCAGCTCATTCACTCGCATTACTCTTCTGATGAAAGAGCGTTAAGAAAGGTCAAATGGGCTGGGCATAGTGGCTCACGCCTGTAATCCCAGCACTTTGGGAGGCCAAGGTGGGTGGATCCCAAGGTCAAGGCATGGTAAAACCCTGTCTGTACTAAAAATACAAAAATTAGCTGGCCATGGTGGCATGCACCTGTAGTCGCAGCTACTCAGGAGGCTGAGGCAGGAGAATTGCTTGAACCAGTGACGGGGAGGTTTCAGTGAGCTGAGATTGTGTCACTGCACTCCAGCCTGGTGAGACAGCAAGACCCTGTCTCAAAAAAAAAAAAAAAAAAAAAAAAAAAGTCAACTCTATCTATATACTATATATCTACTGATATAGATAAAGATATATAGTTGACCCTTGAACAACACAGTTTGAACTACATGGGTCTGAACTGTGCAAGTCCACTAATTCACAAATTTTCTTCCACCTCAGCCTACTTAACTTGAAGAGGATGAGAATAAGGACCAGCATGACAATGTACTTGCACTTAATGAACAGTAAATATATTTTCTCTTCCTTATGATTTACTTAATAACATTTTATTTTCTTTATTGTAAGGATACAGCATAGGCCATGCGGTGGCTCAGGCCTGTAATCCCAGTACTTTGGGAGGCTGAGGTGGGCAGATCACCTGAGGTCGGGAGTTTGAGACCAGCCTGCTTAACATGGTGAAACCCTATTTCTATTAAAAATACAAAATTAGCCGGGTATGGTGATGGGCGCCTGTAATCCCAGCTACTCGGGAGGCTGAGGCAGGAGAATTACTTGAACCCAGAGGTGGAGGTTGCAATGAGCTGGGATCACACCACTGCACTCCAACCTGGGCAACAGACTGGACTCCATTTCAATTAAAAAAAAAAAAGAATACAGCATATAATCCATATAACATACAAAATATATGTTAATTGGCTGGGCATGGTAGTTCATGCTTGTAATCCTAGCACTTTGAGAGCCTGAGGTGGGTGGATTACTTGATCCCAGGTGTTTGAAACCAGCTTGGGCATGTGGTGAAACGCCATCTATGCAAAAAGCACAAAAATTAGCCAGTTGTGACGGTGTGCACCTGCCAACTACCTGGGAGGCTGAGGTGGGAGGATTGCTGGAGTCCAGGAGGTCAAAGATGCAATGAGCTGTGATCATGCCACTGCACCACTCTAGCATGGGTAACAAAGTGAGATTGTCTCAATTAAAAAACAAAGTGTTTATCAGCTGTTTCTGTTATCATTAAGGCTTTCTAGTCAATAGTAGAGTATTAGTCCAGATTCAGTGGCTCATTCCTATAATCCTGGTGCTTTGGGAAGCTGAGGGAGTATGTTTACTCGAGTCTAGGAGTTTGAGAACAGCCTAGGCAGCATAGCTAGACTCTGTTTTTGCAAAAAATATGAAAGAATCAGCCAGGTGTGGGGGTATGCACTTGTAGGCCTAATTACTTGTGAGGGTGAGGCTAGAGGATCACTTGAGCCCAGGAGTTAGAGGTTAAAATGAGCTACGATTATGCTGCTGCACTCCAGCCTGGGTGACAAAGCAAAACTGTCTCTCTTAAAATAACAACAACAACAACAAAAAACAGTATGCTATTGGTAGTTAAGTTTTTAGGGTGTCGAAAGTTACATGTGAATTTCTTTCTGTGCAGATGGTTGGTACTCCTAACTCCTTAGTTGTTCAAGGGCCAACTGTATGTGCATGGGGGTGTAATATTTATGTATTCAATCCCCCACACAGGGGAAAAGTCTGACTGCAATCTGCTTTTGAGTTCTGACACCCATCCATCCATTCTCTGACCATCATTCTCCCATATAGCTTCTCAGATAAGCCCCAATTTATTAGCTTTTAATAATTTTAATCATCTTCCTAATTTTTATAGCCTTGCCCAACAATAAAATAAGAAAACAAAAGTCTGTCATTCTTGGTCTGTTCTACAGTTTAGCCTATCCATGATCAATCCACAGATATTTTTTGAGTACTTGCTATATAAAAGCCTCCGTGGTAACCACTACAGGGGAGTCAAAAGGAAAGAAGCAACATCACTCTGATCACAATTTTCCTGTAAAGCGGACATCTATTGTATTGCCTGCACAGCATCCATTTCTTTTTGTCTAGTAATAATAAGTATCCCAATTTTCCTTTGGGAAATCATGTCTTCCCATTTTCAGACTATGTACTTTGGGTGGCTGTAACACCATTCTCTGGCTATTGGGGTTTTCATGTGACTCGGGCATGGCCAATGATACAGCATCACACACTCTTGGTTAAAGTGATTGGTTCAGGGGTGGACATGTGACCTAGTCTAGGCCAATCAGAATAAATATGTATCACCCTAACACAATTGTTTAAACAACTGGAGGAGAAGTATGTTTTCTGCTGGGGTTACTAACACGGTAGATAATCCACTAGAGGTCATTGGTCATTTCACCAAGGAATAGTTTGGCTGAGAATGAAACCAACAGAAATCAAGTCCTGATGATATTCCCCTAGCACATAGAGCAAACCCTAAAATTTTCAGATATATGAGACAGCAGATTCCCTTTGAAAGGTTATGAAAATAAAGCAGAATGAGATGATGGTGATAGTTGCAAAACTTAGTAAATTTATTAAAAATCATTGAGTTGTACACTTAAAATTAGTGCATTTTATGGAATGTAAATTATGCTTCAATAAAGTTGTCAAAAATGCCTTATAAGCCAGTTGGAGTTGGATTTCAGTCATTTGCAACCCAAACAGTTGTGATGAATACACAGTGTCACTTGTGAAACAGTGTATACAAAGCAAACAATTATCAAATGGCTGAAACACCAGAAGAAGTGGGTCAACATGGGTGCCCATCCTGATTATAACTGGCCACTTCCTTGTCTGTCTCCTCACAAGTCTATAAGCTCATGCAAGATAGTCCTTTTGCTCTCTGTGTTCAAAATGTAGCACAGTAATGACTCAGTGAGGCTGTAAACAAGTTTGCTCTGTGGTGGTGGTGGTGGTGGTGGTGGTTGAAGAGGACTCTTCTTGTGAAAAGTGGCTTGGGGAGACAGAGTGCACTAAAATTACCTTGATTGTGTGAGACACAAGAAAAAGCGTTTGACTTCTCTTTTAGTGGCTGATAACAAAAAGTTTTTGAGACATATAACACAAAAATTATTCAGAGTTCAGGATTCATATTTAGTGATATTTCTGTTTTTCAGAAAACTCAGGCAAAAACTACTTAAGAAGAGGAACTCTGGATGGTCCAGTGCATCAACCAAACTGGGAAAATCCCCTAGATAACTGCCAAGTTTTTCACCTCACTTTGCCTGTGTAGTTATAGTCTGTGGAGGGGTTTAGGCTGGCTCTTCCACATTTTTTTCCCCATTTTTGATGCACTTCTTTGGCTGTTTAGGCATACATCCAAACTAGAAAACGATAGATTCCGATACTTATCTTACTTTTGAAAAGGGAGCAAAAAGCACATTGTAATCAACTTCCAAGGAACTTAAAAAGTGTTTTTTCTTGTGAGGAGAAATATGGTCATGCCCACAGATTCTGTGCTCCCTTCAGCTGCTGACAAACCATTTTTGGAACTGTTCTTGAGATTAGCACAGAAAACAGCAAATGCAATCTCAGCTTATTTGTTCCAGCTGATACTATCTGAACAGAAGCCCCAAGGCAAGGGCTTTTGAGATAAGGCAGACTTCCCTAACTTTCAAGGGAAAATGGTCATTGTTCCTAGACAGATGATCCACCCCACTTTTAACTAGCACAGCATGAATGAAGTACAAAAGGCAGCAACTTTGTAATTTTAAGTAAACTCTCAACCAAAATCATTGTCATTAAAAACAAACAAATAAAAAAAATTCCTCTGAAGCAGGTGTTTCAAAAACAAAATACCTTTCTTTCCAGATTTAGACATTTAGAATGTATCCATATACACACCAAGTTCCACTGAATTCACTGCTAACTACTGACTGATCATGGGTAAGTTGTATGGTTTCTTCCTCTGAAAAATGATATGAAACTGCCATTGCAAAATTATAACTATGACAGTGAAAACATACCTAACCTAAACAGCTTCATCTTGCTTCTAACCTCCAAGCTGTCCTTGTTCATTTTTAGGCATTGGGATGAAAATGAACTTTGGGAGGAATTTAGTTTATAGTTTAAAACAAAGACGATAAGAGCCCTTTCCCATAAACAAACCCCTTTCTTGCCTGGAGACTAGACCACCTTTTTAGGCTAACAAATTAGCCAAAATATTACAAATTGTGGTTTAGGAGTCATGCAGCCAGAGGCTACAAGATTCTGCCCTCCCCAAACTGCTCCTGGGGATATTACTATTGTAAAGTCTAAGATCAGTGCTTGAGAATATTTTGCAGACCCTGCACCCAATGGATCAGCTGGCTCCACCCAGACAGACAAACTGGCTCATCTGATTTTATGGCTCCCACCCAGGAACCGAGTCAGCCCAAGAAGACAGCTATGACTTCCTATGAGTTCATCTCCAACTCAACCAATCAGAACTCCTGACTCACTGCTCCCTACTCCCCACCAACCCAACAAATTATCCTTAAAAACTCTGATCCCCCAATGCTTAGAAAGAATGATTTGAGTAATAATAAAACTCCTGTCTCCCACATAGCCAGCTTTGAGTGAATTACTCTGTCTCTACTGCAATTCCCCTGTCATGATAAATCATCTCTCTCTTGGCAGCAGGCAAGGCAAATTCACTGGACAGTTACAATATGGCTGAACTTAGTGTGTTCTGGCTTTAAAAGTCCACCGGTCAATACAGTCAAAGCTCAGACATTGTAGGATAAGGAAACATAATATGGCTGATTAAAATAATCTGTCTATGTAGAGAAGATCTAATGCCTTTTATTTATTTTTTCTTCATTAAAAATGTACATTTAATTATTATGGGTACCTAATATGCATATATATTTATGAGGTACATGTGACATTTTGATATAGGCATATAATGTGTAATGATCCCATCAGGGTAATTGGGGTATCCATAACCTCATTTATCATTTCTTTGTATTAGGAACATTCAAATTTTATGCTTTTAGCTATTTAAAAATATACAATAAATTATTATTGACTATAATCATCCCATTGTGTTATCAAATACTAGGTCTTCTTCATCCTGTCTAACTATATTTTTGTATCCATTAACCATCACTACTTTCTCACCTCTCCCACCTGCTGGTAACCATTATTCTACTTTCTATCTCCACGAGTTCAATTGTTTTAATTTTTAGCTCCTACATGTGGGTGAGAACATGTTAAATTTGTCTTTCTGTGTCTGAATGCCTTTTATTTTGTACAACTGAAACTAAATTCAAATTGTCAGTTGTTTATAGGAAACCTATCACGCACTCCTGCAAAAAAAATCAAATACGTCTAACTGGGATTTATATAATAATAAGAATATAAAGTTAACTGAAAAATTGAGATTCACTAACAGTTAACAGCCAATATTTATTTTTAAAATATTGACACTAACTGGTTTAGTACCCCCTTCCTTCCTTCCCTCTCTCCTTTTCATCCCTGATTCATTCAATGGCTAGTAGTGCTCACTTCCTATGATAGCAACTCAGTTGATAAAGATGAATTGGAAATAACCCTTCCTTTTAAGAATTTCCACTATCACCACCAATAAACATGAGACAGATAAAATAGTGTGGTTACCTGAAATGATATATGTATCTGTAGAATATCCTGAAAACATAGCAGAGGTCCTGGGTGGGGATGAATCAAGGAAGATTTTTCATGGAGATGAACTGATTCTTAAAGGATATGTAGGATTTGGTACATAGAGAGGACAACATGTGGAGACGGTATAGCTCATTGACAGAGCATTAACTATGAGGCAGAAAGGGGGCTGGTGGGTTCAGAAAGGGGCCAGGTCACAAAGAGCCTTGCCAGTCAGGAAGCAAAGACTTCATCCTGAGGATAAGAACTTAAGGCATAGAAGTGATACCATCAGATTTGCATTTTGGAAAGATCATGCTGGTGAATGAATGAGGGAAATAAATTTGGATATAAGAAGAAGCCAGCAGAAACCAGGCAGAAAAGTTACTGCAAGGGCCCAGACACATACTGTCCAAGAGATGGCAACTAAGCACATGTGGCTACGTAAACTTATGTTAAAATTAAGGAAAATTAAAATTTCTCTTCCTCAGTTGCATTGGTCACCTTTCAAGTGCTCAATACCCACATGTGGCAAGTGGCTACTATATTGGATTAGTGTAGACACAGAATATCTCCATCACCAGAGAAAGTGCTACTGGACACTGCCAGACTAGACGAGGAAACATGAACTAGGGCAGCAGTGGCCAGGATAAGCACAAAACAGTACAACCTAGGAGGAAAAGTTAGGAGGAGAATTAAATATTGATTGGATAGTATGAAATAAGGCTCAGACATGCTTGTATGCAATGAGACAAAGAATGTGGGAGGAAGTTTTGTATGATGGTGATGATGAGCTGAATTTAAGTTTATTGATTCTGAGAGCACACAGGTAGAAAACGATACCTAAGATAATGCCTAATTTTAAAATTCCATTTTGTAAACATGGCATACTGTAATAGAATCACAGATCACTGGAGTTGGGAAGGGCCAATCATTCCATTTACATATCAGAATACCGGGCAAGATCTTTTTCTCATTTATTGCTCTATCTTTAGCCCCTCTAGTAGGTCCTGATGGAAGCATAATTAAGTTTACTGAGAATGAGTGGATGAATGAGATCCAAATAGGTGATGTGAAGGGGGAACAAGTGGAGTTCAGGGAATGAGAAACATGCTTAAATTTCTAGTTGTGCTACTTCAAATAAAGATATAAGTTTTCTCAATCTTGGTTTCCTCATCTACACCTGAAGAATTGGGTCTTTGTAGGGATTTTTAAAAAATTAATTTACAAATAAGTTCTTTGAAAACCACAAAGTGCTGTACTTGCATACAGCTGGTGTTTATTGTTATTATCCAGTGTTATCTAATTCCTTACTTAAAGTATGGTTTGGGATCAGCAGCTATGTGACATATGGGAGCTTATAAAAAACACACAATCTCAGGCCCCATCCCAAACTTTCTGAATCAGATTTTACACTTTATTAAGGCTCTTAGGTGATCTATATGCTGCCAAAGTGAGAGAAATACTGAACTACATATTAGGAGAATGGAATTTCATCTCAAGTCTCCCAATTTTAGAGATCAATGAATGGAAGAGTCAACACAGTTACTAAGCAATTTGGTGAAAAACACATATAATTTGAAGTCTGATTTACTCACACTGGATGTTCACAATTAAACTGATGGCCCTAGGAAATTGTTAGATCCAAGTCTAATTTTCTTTTGCAGAACTAGTCTCAGTGGAGGCCAAATTTCTCCAATGAGATTGCTGATTACTTTGGATGAAGGTAGAGATAAGACGCCGACTGCTTTTCCTGATGATAGGAAATTGTGAGGAAAAGCTCACATACTGTGTAACAGTCAGGGTATGAACACAAATATCCCTGAAATATAAACGTCCCTATGAAGGTTCAAAAGCATTAACAGTGCAAATATGGTATTGCATTCATGAAATGTATTTGTAATAAGAACCTACTATGCGTCAGGTGATGTACTAAAGATGCAATAGTGAAAAAAACTGATGTGGTCCCTCCCTTCATGAAATTTAAACTCTATTGGAAAAGACAATTTCTTCTGTGTATGATCATTCTTTCATTTATTAATTCAAAAAAATACTTCTTGAGCATCCACTGTGGGCTCTGCACTCTTCTGAGAATCAGGTATCCAACAATATATAAGACAAATAATGCCATTATTTGTAAGGATCTCACATTTTAGTAGAAGAAGGAACTAACAATAAAGTAAATATGAATGTGATAAGTTAGTGCAGTAATATGTGCTAAGAAGAAAATACAGACAGTCTTGTGATGGAAATGGACTTTTGATGTGTGGTGGGGGGGCACAAAAGAGGATGATATTTCTTTAGGTTAATCATGGAAGGCCTCTTTTTGTATTATTTGAGCTAAGATCTAATTGATGATAAGTAGTGGTTAGGCAAAGAATGGGGAATGAGAGAAAACATCAAGTGTGAAGGCCTTAAGGAAACAGCAGGATTTCAGTTCTGGAACAGAAAGGTGGCCAGTGGAAGTGGTGACTGGAGTGGGAAGGTGAGACTGGCTGCTAAGGCTTGGGCTAGGTCATGTAGTAAGAAATTCTGATTTTCTTTCCAGACCGACTTGAAGACAAATAATCACATGCATAAATGTGAAATTATATCATATGAGGTACTGTAAAGGAAAAACACATGGTATTATAAACATCTAAAAAAGGGAAACTGGATCTCAGTAAGAGGTAATATGAGTGACGTCTGAAGCAGAAGGAAGTATTAACTAGACAATAACAGAAAGTAGAAGAGTATATTCTAGGCACAGGAAGAGAAATGATCATGATGGGGGCAGATGTGGCATGGACTAGAGAAATGGTAAGAAAATTAATTATTAGGTTTTAGGTGACTTTAAATTCAGTCTAATTTGATGGGCAGATGAGAGTGTCAAAAATGTGAACATAATCCTGGGCAGCATTAATAGATATATGGCATCCAGAATGTGGGAGAGGATAACCCCCTTCTACTCTGTGCTGATCAAACTGCAGCTAGTACTACAAAGCACCACCATTTGAGAGGGATGTTGAAAAAATTAACACGTCTAAGAGGGCAGCCAAGGACACTGGGTGATTCACTGGAACAAGATGGATGGGACTCAAGGCCACTTCACAGGAGGATGAAAGAATAGTGTTCAACATTATTTTAATTGTTGTTGTTTTTGACTACCCAACATCCATTTTCCCCTTTTCATAGTATTCATATGTTCATTTGAGAATAGCTGTTCCCACTGGATTCAGTCTGGTAAGGCTATGGTCAGAGGCCCTTCCTTTCCCTGTGTCTTAAGCCAAAGCTACCATAGTTATACATAACTGCTTTCTCTTGGAACAGCAGGACAAAGAACCTGACAAACTCAGTAGGGACACCCTGATCAAACTATTCCTGTAAATAAACAGTTTCGGCTTTTCCTGTTTCCTACTCCCAGAGAGACACCTTAGATTCATTATTTTCAAAACTGCTTCTTCCAGGGGTTTTCTAAGTCCCTCATATCCTTCCAATAAAATTCCTGTTTGCTTGAGTTAGCTAGAGTTATTTTGGTTAATTGCAACCCAAGAATGCTGACACATTTAGCCTGGTGAACAAAGAAATGACTTGGGTGAACCTGGGGACAGAAGAGCTGCTGTCTTTGGATATTTGGAAGACTGTTACAGAAAGGAAAGCTGGGGTTTCCTGTGCTGTACCAGGAGTCTGGCTTAAAACCGAACGGCTCTATCTAGGGATAAGCATTTTATTACATAAAAATTCCCTAAGGAGTATAATTCTCCACAGAAGTTTTTATTACTGGAAGTGTTTTTGGCAGAAGAGATCCAGATAAGTTAGGTTTCTTCTGGAAGGAATTCAAGAATCAGATAGGGTTGACCTAAATAATTTTTAAGGTCCAGAGATTCTATAAGTCTTGGGGTTTAAATGACATCTTTCATACAACTTAAAATTTCAAATGTAATTGTCTTTGACATGTTTTTGCAAGTCTATTTTCCCCAAGCTTGGGAATTTTTATGTAATAAAATGTTTATCCCTGGCTAAACTCCAGTCTGCTTATTTCATTCTCTCTAAGCCCCGTTTAACACATTTTAGATTAATAATGGCCTTTGTTTCCTTAGCCATTAAGCAGTATTGTTGTGTGTGACATAAAAGGATGACTTTTTAAATAACAAGGTGGTTCAGAGGTGGATATGTTGTCTCTAGTAGGAATTTAACAACATTTGATACAATACGCACTGAGGAAAATAAAAATATTTTTATGTAAGGCATGCTCTCATGGGTTGTCATTTGCTATAAGGAGATAGTTCTGTAGTTGCTGAAAAACTATTATACAAGACATTGTCCATTATATTAACAGATATCCCTTGTCTAAAGATCTGTATCAGTTAGCTATCACCACATAACAAACAACCCCCAAACTCAGTTACTTAAAACAACAAGACTTTTCATTGCTCATGAGTCTATGTTTCAGTTAGGTGTCGACTGGGGTGATGCCAGGGTGGGGTGACTAGGCTGTGTGTCTCCTTTTCATTCAATAGGCTTTCTTTATCTTGTTTGCATGGTAGTGAATCAGTCTGAAAAGCAGCAAGGGGTAGGCTCCAATGCGCAAGCACTTTTAAAATCATTTGCTTGCATGAGTTCTACTACCATTTCATTGGCCAAAGCAAGCAGTCTGGCTAAATCAAGAGTGAAAGTGGGAAGGCACTACAAAAGGACATGATGCCGGCACATGCAAAGCAGGGGCCATTACTGCAATCACTCTGCTCCTGGATTCAAGTAATAAACTTAGTTGTAATTTAAAGTCAGTAGAAAGTTGTCTCTCTTCAACAATGTTTTTCCTATAATGAACTTTATTTAACAGCTTGCTAATTTCTCTTTTGGCTCAGGATTCTAGGAAACTCAAAACAATAAGATTAGCTAAATCATTATTAAAGTACACTTTCCTCTTCTTCTACAAGTCTAAATGTTTTATTTTAACAGGCTTATTATATATAACTTGTATTACAAACTGCCTCAAGTATTTCGCTTTTATTTTTGCTTTTGAGATAGAGACAGTATATTAACCAAATAAACAAACAAAAAACACTAAAACCTATATTTATCTAAAGTATGGCTCTTGTCCACGCAGTACCTATAGACATTTGAAATATTTGCAGACAAGAAAAGAGAGAAATGTTCTATCTTTTAAAGGGGCATTAGTCATTATTACATGTTACATTCTCCTGGTTCTATTGTGAACCGAAGTGACAACTGTACACCTTGACAAATGTTTTCCAGGGAATTATCTCAAATCAATTTTTACTAGGGATGTAGCCTTTTACAATCTCCACAGGTTCAAAAAGAGGAATATTTTAAAATTCAGAACCCACACCTAAGAAGGTGACAGACGTTAAGAAAATTCAGCTGAAAATGAAGTTCTTCATTTCATTTTGGAATATTTTCTTCTAAAGATACCATGAAACAGATTTTCAAAGGACTTTGAAGATAGAACTGCAGTGTTTCATGCCTGTATGATTGAGTCCAGGAAATATTACCCGAGTCTTAGCAGTTGAATTTGAAATGCTGACTTGAAATGTTTTCACTGAAGTTGTACCAACATTAAATAGAACTAGCAAATTATTTAAGCTGGTTTTAACATTTTCTTAGAAATTTTCTCTTAACTGACAGCAAACTCTCATACCTAGGTAGACAAAAACTTAATAGGTGTTAAACGTCTTTGGGGAAATTTACCTCTGGAATAAACCAGGGGATTTTTACAGATTCCAATTGTTTCTGATTAGCAGAAGATTTTTTTTTTTTTTTGATAAATCAGTCACATAAAAATTAGTATGATTCTGAAAATAATGGAACAGATTTCTCAACTACATGTGATATGGGCTATTCATCTAATGGAAGGGAAATAATTTATATTAAAATAATAATTAGATGGTATATACCATTTCTAAAGCCAAGGGTTAGCTCCTCATTTATTTTTTTTTTCATAATATGTTGATAGGTGTAATTATGAAAAGGGCTTTCAAAGTTATGATCAAGAACTCATAAATTCCTATGGAGACTTAAAGACTTTCTGGTCCTATCATACTGAAATACAATTGGATGTTTACATTTTTAAAGAGCTTTCACAGACACTCTATAGATACCATGAACTGGAAATAGAATGCCTTCTGAAAACTTGCTCTGAAAATATTATCTCTTTGTTTTTAAATATATTTTCCCCTAGAAGCTAATTTTCTTGACCTAAAAGGACTTTGCAAGACTATATTATTTTCTTGATGTCAAGATATTGCTGTAGTTTCCTGTAATGATATTTATTCCTGTGCCCAAAGGAATAGTTTATAGCTAACATTAAGTGCTGACATATTTTACTTAGCATGGTCTGGGGAAAGGCTCTGACAGACACTGAGAGTTTTGCTTTCCATTTCTGCCTCAGTTGTTCTCACTGTATATGTGTCTTTGTGTATATGTGGATAGTTAAATGACTACTGACCCTTCTGTTCCCTGGAGGCACAGTTTTTGTCAAACAAGTTATTTGGGCAAGATAACGAGTCAATGGAATGCTATTCCATCTTTCTGCCAGTTGCTCTGGAGGTATAAAGGAATCCACAAGTTCACAAAATCTAGGCTTCCTAGATTATCAGTTCCCTGCTTTGCTCATAGCATGCCCAAAATACCCCTTCACAACCCTTCTACAAATATACTGCTTACTTATTACCTAAGGAACTCTTAGGTATTGCCTCTTTTATGAAGCCATCTCTGCTTTCTGCAACTGAAAGTCTTTCTGCTTCCCCTGCATTCTTGCAGCCTGTGATTCTACTGCTTCTTAAGGGGATTCTTGATTTCTGTATTGTATTATAATGTTTACATGTGATAAGCTACTTGAGGTAGACCTCATCTGTCTCATTTTTATCATAGTTGCACCAGAGAAGCAATCATAGAAATAATTAAGAAAATGCAGATCACTTATGCTAAAGTTTAGAAGAAGCAGTGCGAAAGTAGCAGGCAAGGTGCTGGTCGGGCTGCTGTGAGAATTCAATAGTCTGAGTTATGTCCATGATTTTCCATGGTTCAATATCTAGGTCTTACCCTGAAGGATCAGAAATTATCTTGCCAGTGTCATAAAGGCATCAGACTGATTACTTAAAATATATAAGAACTCATGAGAAACTAGTATATAAAATGGGGTTCTCACTTATTAATGTACCATGCGAAATAAAACTGTCATTCAGCCTGTTTAACTGGCACTTTCTTTCCTCATAAACCAATGGTTCTTAATTGAAGGCAATACTGCCTCTTACAGCATGTTTGTGATGCATGGAGGTTTTCTGTTTGTCAGAATGACTAGGAATGCCTGGGCCTAGAGATGCTACAGTCTTGAAATATGTGGAAACATCCATTTAAAATGCAATAGTCTCCCATTAGGGAAATACTAAATTAGAAATCCATTAGAGAAATTAAAATATCATCAAGAGGATGGTCACGGTGGCTCTTAGAACTACCAGTCAACCCAGGAATCCCATTACCGAGTATAAGGATTTTGGTTCTACCAAAAAGATATATGCACTTTACGTTCATCGCAGCACTATTTATAATAGCAAAGACATGGAATCAAACTAGGTACCCACTGATGGTGTACTGAATAGAGAAAATGTAATATATATACACCATGGAATACTATGTAGCCATAAAAAAGAACAAAATCACGTCCTTTGCTGCAATATACAGGCAGTTGGAGATCATTATCCTAAGCAAACTAATACAGAAATAGAAAACAAACTACCACATGTTCTTACTTATTAGCAGGAGCTAAACACTGAGTACACATGGACATAAGATGAGGACAACAGACACTGGGAACTACTAGAGTGGGGAAGGTAGGGAGCAGGTATGGGCTGAAAAACTACCTATTGGGTACAATGCTCACTGCTTGGGTGACGGGGTCATCTGTAATCCAGACCTCACTATCATACAACATACCCATGTTACAAACCTGAACATGTACTCACTGAATCCAAAATAAAGTTGAAAAAAAAAAAGAAGACATACAAATGGCCAAATGTATATGAAAAAGTGCTCAGCATCACTTGTCATAAGAGAAATGCAAATCAAAACTACAATAAGGTATCTTCTCACACCTGTTAGAATGGCTACTATGAAAAAGACAAGAGATAACAAGCATTGGCTGGCAGTGGAGGAAAGGCAACCCTTGCACACTGTTGGTAGGAATGTAAATTGGTATAGCCATTACGAAAAATAGTATGGTATTCCTTTAAAAATATGTAAATTAGAACTACCATATAACCCAGCAATTCCAAGTCTGGGTACATATCCAAAGAATATGAAATTAGTATGTTGAATAGCTATCTGCACTCCCATATTCATTAGAGCATTATTCACAATAGCCAAGATATAGAAACAACCTATGTGTCCATCACTGGATAAATGAATAAAGAAACCAGTAAATATGAACAGTTGAATATTACTCAGCCATAAAAAGAAAGAAATCCTGCCATTTGAAACAACACGGATGAACCTGGAGGATATAACGCTAAGGGAAATAAACTAGGCACAGAAAGACATATAGTGTATGACGTCACTTAAATGTGAAATCTAAAAAAGTAGAGCTCATAGAAGCAGAGAGTAGAGCAGTGGTTGCTAGGGGCTCTGGAGATGGTGGAAATAAATGGGAAGATTTTGGTTAAAGAGTATAAAATTGCACTTATAAGATGAACATGTTCTGGAGGTCTCATGTACACTCTATGTGGTAATGGATGTGTTAATTAATTTGATTGTGGCAATCATTATTACACAAGTCATGTTGTACACTTTGAATATTCAATCATTATTAAATACTTAAAAATAAAAAATAAAATCAGTATAATTTACCTATTAAAAATAAAAAGGAAGTAACAGTCTCATTTATTAACTTAGATGTGAATACATATTGCCTCTTTGATTTTTGTCTTTGCCTATCTTCCATTTTTTATATCTTTTTTTATTGTGGGAAAATATATATAAAACATAAAAATTGGTATTTTAGTTAAGTGTATAATTCAGTGGAATTAGGTACATTCACACTGTTGTGCACCTTATCACCACTATCCATCTTCAGAACTTTTTTATCATACCTAACAAACTCTGTACCCATCTAACCCATGACTCCCTACTACCCACTTCCCAGCACCTGGTAACCATTATTCTACTTTCTGTCTCTAGCCATTTGCCTATTCTAGGTACTTCATATAAGTGCAATCATGCAATATTTGTTGCTTTGCATCTATATTACTTCATTTTACATGATGTTTTCGAGGTTCATCCATGTGGTAGCATGTGTTAGAATTTCATTCCTAGTTAAGGCTGAAAAGTATTCCACTGTATACCTCAGTTTGTTTATTCATTCTTCTGTCAATAGACATGGGGGCTGTTTCCACTTTTTGATTATTGTGAATAATGCTGCTATGAAAATGATGTACAAATATCTGAGTCCTTGCTTTTAATTCTGGAGTAATCTCTACAAGTGGAATCACTCAATCATATGGTAATTCTACTTTCAATTTTTCTGAGGACATGTCATAGTGTTTTCCATAGATGCTGAACCATTTTACATCCACACTAGTGTGCAAAAGGGTTTCCATTTCTTCACAATATCTGTCATTTTTGACCATTCCTTCTTGTTCATACAGTTGTGTCCAGAATCCATCAGCATTATATTTAATAATAGCCACTAAAAACCTATCCCTCTTTCAGTGTCTGCCATGAGATATTAATAGGCTCCACTACTAAATGTTGGCATGAAGTGTAGGAACCAAGCTTAGGTTAATTCCAGCATTTCATGTCTTCTGGCTATAGTGATTAATTAGGGATAATTGTATAACTCAATTAGTAAGCTACAGTGAGACTTTTCTTGGGACTTTCTGGAAAAAGATTCTCACTCTGTCCTTCTGGGAATTGAATATCTGAATATTTAATGTCTAGAGTTGCTGCAACCATTTTGTGGTAATGAGGATGACATCTGTCTGAGAACAGTCAACATGGTGGATAGAAGGATGAGTTTGTGTTTATTTTGTCACTTGAAATCAGAAGAGGCCTACTAAACACCACATGACTAACACATGCAATTACCATTTACTGTGCTTCTAGTTTAGTCATACTAATAAATAAGATTTAGGTGCACTTTAGCCCTGAATCTTGGGAAATAATTTATTTTTATGGCTGATTTTGCATCTAATCTTGCTCATTATGTATGACTTTTAAAGTTCAACTCTAAGATTTTGGTGAGCACCTGGCTGTCTCTTCTGTCTATAATTTTTTAGTGGTCCATTTAACTGTAATGTTTTATAAGACTTTTCATGGCAGACTTGCTCTCTTGATTATTTCTGCTTTAGCTAACATTAAAATGAGGTTGTGCTGCTAGATAACCTGGCTGCTATTACCCACCACATATTCCTTCCTTAAAAATATTCTAGGTGATTGGGGTGGTGTGGGGGAGAGGGGAGTGAGACTACAGTTAAACATTAGTTTTATAACCTATTCAATTCTGACAGTCAGAATTTTTATAGTGAGAGAAAATGATTAGAGAACAGAAATAAAGATTTTAAAATCTGAACAAAATTGTTAAGACACAGAAAGTCAAAATTAATACTAGGCAGAGAGGATGAAAACACTGGAAAACTCATATGGAATTGTGGTAACCAGTTACTAGGCCCAGACTTCATGACTATCAGGTTATTACACTGCAAGATTAAATGCACTAAAGCTGTAGGTCTTTGCTATCCATCCTAAGCATAAAAGGTTCTGACTCCGATATATGAACTGCCCTCTCCCTCAGTGAAAGGTAGAGAAAAAAAATCAGAGATTGTTGGCTCTATTGATTTGGACACATGTTCTCTGAACCACCTAGAGGGATTCTCTGCAGACTGAATGAAATCCAAAGGTCAGAGGAAAAAAACTGATAAATGTAATTGCCAATTTCTTTGCAGCACCGTATTTGATGACAAGACATTTGACACAATGACAATTTAATATGTGGAAAAAGAGAAAGACCAGACATACTGTCCATCTGTAGTAATTGATCTTTTGCAAGTTCCCAATGGGCACTGGGAGACAACTTTCATAAATAGCTTCTTCTTATAACCTAAAGGGAGAAGGTGAAAGACCTTGTTCATTCTGGTGAAGTTTCTTCTTTCTCTCCCGAGGACAGGCTGACATAAGGACATCAAGCAGAGGCATCAGAGGTTTCTGGGTGATGTCTAGGCAATCAAGATAAGGTTTCTGAATGAAAACTCAATTTCCCTTAGGCTAGGTTTACGAAGCTGCAATTATCTTGTGTGACATCTAAATATATCTCTATTTTGGAAAAGATTATGCATATTTTAGAAAAGTTAATTTGGGAATGAATGATTCAGAAATCCTCCATTCCCTGTGTAATATGAAAACTAAAAGGTGATTCCTAAGAATCAAGTTACTTTGAAAATTTATTTTCTAGATAATTGGCTCTAAATATTTTTTTCTAGAGTCTTAGTATGGTACTTGGCAAATGATATAGTCACTAAATAATATTTGAATGAATGAATCAGTGCATTAGTGACTCAATTAATCAATGAATCCCTCTAGGTGATTCAGAGAACATGTGTCGTCCAAATCAATAGGCCCAACAAAGCTTCACTGCTTTCCCCTCCTTTCACTGAGGGGGAAGACACGTATGTTGAAGTCAGAACTTTTTTGCCTAGGATAGATTGCAAAGACCTAGGTAAGTGTTGAATAGATTATTCAATATACTCAAATTCTGGGAGAATTGCAGGCTGGAAATATAAAAGACCTATCCAGTGTTTAGGTAAGTTGGAAGGCTACAGACTGGAGGAAGACACTGAGCAAGAAGGGACATATACAAAACAGGTCCAAACACTGGGCCCTGGGGAAGTTTAGAAGTTGTAAAGGAGAGGAGGACTCAATAGACAAACTGAGACGAAGTGGTCTGGATGGAGTAGAAAAAAAACCCCAGAGGACTATGCAGTCCTGGATGCCAAATGAAACAAGGATTTCAGAGGGAGGAGAGATTTACTGCCTGTGTCAAATGCTGCTGAGAGACCAAATTGAAGAACGGAAGATGGTCATTAGAATTAACAAAAAACCTTTAGCAAAGGTTGTTTCAGAGCAGTGGAGGGAAAAGCTACTGGTTAGGGGAGCTTTGTAGATAATGGTACCATTCGTAAAATGGTGGCCCACAGTAAAAGCGTGTTTGAGAGAACGGCAAGATGTTGGGATCAAATCCAAGTATGCTGAGTTTGAGATCAAGCAAGATGCTGTATATGGTAGACACAGTTTGTGTTGTTTTCGGAGTCAAATGATTCTACAGATGAATTGCAGTTTTGCCTCTCACTCATCTCTATGTCTGTGTTAAGTTAGTTGATGTTGATGAGCTTTAGTTCCTTTGAGTGCAAAACGAGCAGTACAACGAGCTGGAGTGTTTGGGGGGAGATTTAGACAAGGTACAGTATATGTACAATACTGAGCATATATTAGGCACTAACTCAATCAATGCTCACTGTTGCTATAATCCTGTTGGTGGAGATGCTCAAAATATAGCTGCTTGGGATTTCCCATAGTTGGTTTTGCAGTTCTAATTAGAATACCAGAGATTTGATGCAATTGATATAACTGCAGTAGGTTAAATAACAGTGCTAAAGAGGAAACAGAGATGTTCAAAATTAAGTAATAAATATTCGTAGCAATTGACAAAAATCTTATAATGGCATAGGATTGAGCCATGAAAAACAAAAATATAGAATAAAAATGTTATATTCTTCAGTAGGGAATGGTATCTACTATATACTGTCAATCAAAGAGTCAAGTAATAAAACAATAAGGTATGACATAATTTCATTTTTTAAAAAATGCACATAGACCTAAAAATGCATATAACAAAACCTCTACAGTGCTTAGAGGTTAGAGCCATATAAAAAGAACTTTCCTATCTAATGAAATCTCACCAGAACACTGCATGTATTTCTTATTGAGTCTATTTTAAATATAATAAATTAATTGACTTGCTCGAGACTACATAGATGGCAAAGCTGTGGCCCTGACTGCATTTCTTAAACCTTGTAATTTTTTTTTTTTTTTTGGTACTGTAGTTACCTCAAGATCCAAGAGAGTATTGGACTAAGAGTTCATCCTACATAGGGAGCTGTGAGTCCAGACAGGTTCCAACTATATTCTAGAAACCATCTCATTAAGGCTTTCAATAAGGCTGCTTTGGGAAGAGGTAGATTTTATTATGCTCATCCTCTTTCCTTTTCTGTTTTTAAGTATTTCTGCCTTTGCTTTAAAAAGTTCCATATTACAAGGGCAGCAGGACTCCTCACCAGAATTTGGGGCCTCAGGCCAGGGGGAGTAGAATGGCCTCTCTGTGTTAAGTGACTTTTAGAACCTTCCTGGCACCTGGGTATAGAGTTGGGAATCATTCCTGTAGCTGATGTTCAGTCTGTAAAGTCTCCTCTTAATCTGTTTTTTAAAAAGCCCTTCTAGTGCAAGGACCCATGATACACAGGCTAGTTTAAAGGTTAAAATCCTGACATCCCCAAACAAAACTTCTTTTTTTAATAGTGCACTAAAGGTAAAGTCACTAGACGCAGACATTCCCAACATACTATGATTGTGACACTTGTGAAAAGGAATTTGCAATGAAAATATCACCAGTGGAACTACTGTGGAGAGATGAGCCACATTTGTTGTTCTGATATACACATATGAATGACTGAAATCTTCCTCAGAGGACATTTTCTTCTGGAAAGTTAAAACACTACTTGTAGTCACGGAGAAGACCGTAAGTTTAGACCAATTATACATGAACAAAATTTACACAGTAGTCTAGAATAGAGGTCCCCAATCTCCACGTTGCAGATAGACTGGTACTGGTTTATGGCCTGTTAGGAACCATGTGGCCTAGCAGGAGGTGAGCAGGCTGTGAGCAAGCATCACTGTCTCAGCTCCACCTCCTGTCAGATCAGCAACAGCATTAGATTCTCATAGGACCCTGAACCCTATTGTGAACTGCGCATTCAAGGGATCTAGGTTGCATGCTCCTTACAAGAATCTAATACCTGATGATCTGAGGCAGAACAGTTTTATCTCAAAACCATATCCCACCCTACCCACCATCCATGGAATAACTGTCTTCCACAAAACCAGTTCCTGGTTCCAAAAAATTAGCGACTGCTGGTCTAGATGACTTCTCTTTTTGAAAGTAGAGGGCGGATTTATTGTTCATTATCAATGGTAACAACAACAGAGACAATTCTAATCTTTTCATGGTTACCTCAGATCCTTTCTAAGGTGGTTACTATTACTATCACTATTGTACAGGTGGGGAATTCGGTTTCAAGAGATTAAGTAACCTGCCCAAAGTGATATAGCTAGTGAATTCATTCATCGTATATGTATTTAATGTCCATTAAGTGTCAAACGCTGTGCTAAGTGCTTAAGATATGACATTAATCAAGAGAGGCAAACTTGTGTTTTCATGAAATGTACAGTCTAGCATAGGAGACAAACTGTAAATACATAATTTGAACCTCAAATGTTATAAAGGATAAGACCATGGGCTCTGGAAATAGAGATGAGATTATTTTAGGATTCAGGGAAGGTCTCTATATAGAGTTAAAACCAATTCATGGAAGAATGCTGGGATAGCTTTTCTTCCTCCACATTCATAAAGCACTGACAAGGGAGCTCAAATGAGAGCCTAGGTGAGCAGCCACATGTTGCCTTCTCTATTTTTTTCTCAGCTTAGGCAACACCATCAGGGCAATGCACACTCATTTTGCTAGAAGAGGACCTATTCCAGCATCTTTGGGCTCACCTGTCATGCACAGAGGTGGCCAAATAACCTCATCTGGATGTCACAAAGACAGGGACCTGCTACTCATCACAGACAGTGGCAGGCCTAACTGCTGAGCGCAAGATGCTTATATAGCAAGCTACTGATGTGTTTGGGGCTTCCAAAACTCATTTGGCAGATTCAGGCCCATTGTCCAAATCTCCTTCAGCAAGAATCAACGAAGCATAGATGTACAATAACTCATTCTGGGAGGATGCAGATGCCAGACAATCTGAGTCTGCACAAAGGCAGCCAAAAGGTTTCATCCCCCAAACTTCAGCAACTGTCATGTCAGCAGATGCCTGTGGGAATACACAGCATCCCACTCCAGTGCTAGCTTCTCTTTGAGGAAACAGAGCTTTCTGGAGGGGACACATCCATTTTAATTCCAGGAGTCTCTGCAATTCCACGTTTGACAACTCCATTAGTCATGGATAAGGTACTTAATCAGGTGGGTAACTAGTTAAGCTGGATGCAAACATCTTTGTGAAGCAAAATGTTTCAAATTGCTCCCATTCCTCAAACTGGATATTCAAGTTCTTAAGTTGTTTTATTCAAATGGGATAAAATATAGTTATTTTTAACAATGAAGATAAACACCCAAATGCCATTAAAGAGTTGCTTTTCTAAGTTGAATTTAGAGAAAAACATATAAATTAAAGATGATCTATCTGTTTTGCCTATATCAGTTAGGATTTGGGTGTTGTAAGTAACTAAAACAGACCAAAGTCTGTTTCAAACAAACCAAAGTTAAATTATGCAAAATGGGGAACTTATTGAAAGGATATGGGGTAACTCACAAACTGGAGAAAAACAGAACAAACAGGGTTTGGAAAGGACAGCAACCAGGAGTAGCTCTGGGGTCTAGAGAGTAGAAGCTAAGGGGCAGTATTCCCAGGGAACTGCCATCTGATGACTCTGCTCTGTGTTCTGCCCATAGGAAAATTCTGATTCTTTAAAGAAGGAAAGGGTCTGACTGGCTTAGCCTGTGCCTTCCCATAACCCAGTCCACTGGGTAGAGAAGAGCAGAGCACTTGGCACTGAAAAAAGCAAGGAAGGTTGCAAATAATGGGAAAAGGCCCTTCCTGAAAGGACCACTAGGATGCTGTCTAGAAGGGCTAGACATTGGGCAGAAAAAAAAAAAAATTCATAATATCCATATTCTTTCTGATATCATTTCATCTATGAATTCAGTAGGAATTCACCTAATTTGCCATCACATTGCTTTTACTTTGCATGAAAGGAGCAAGGTCTTTTTAAATGTGCTTGAGGTCTTCCTGCTAAGATAGCACTTCAGTTGAGATATGGGACAAGAAGGAGCTGGTCACTAAAGATCAGGGAAGAGAGTGTTTCAGTTAGCAGGAAAGGCAAGAGCAAAGGCCATAAGGCAGAAAAGAGCTAGATGTTGCTGAGGAACTGCAAAGCCAATGTGACTGTAGCTAAGAGAAAGAGCTGGCAAGCAGCAGTTATGGTCAGAGAGATAAGTAGGGGCCTGGCTATGTAGGAGACTGCAGGACATGGTAAGAAGAGACTACTTGAAGTGAATAGGAAGTCACTGGAGGGGCTGACTGTTGTCTATTTTTCAATCAAGACAATATCACTGAGCTTCAGTTTATCTTACCTTTTTAAAAATGGTCTAACACATAACCCCTTATCAAAAACTCTCAGGGAAAGTTGTGTTTTGGCATTCAGGATTTCAAATATTAAAAAAACACCATAGTATATTTATTTTATATAACATCCTAAAAAAAGTCTTGTGTAGGATCTCACAACCCAGTTTACTATTCTTTCTATGATTCAACATGGGATAAATAAAGACAAAGTCTATCAACAGCTTCAGTTTGGTTTTGCCACCAAATGAGTTTGTTTCAAACCTGCCAGAAATAAACAAATAGATTAATAAGAGAAGAAGAAGAAAGACAGAAAAAATCTTTTGTTTTCAGGGCTTTTTGGATTTGAAAGATACGTACAGGATTGTGGGCCTGTGACCGCAGATATACGTTTTCCTATGAGCCTAACATGCAATGGAGAGTCAATAAATGTTCACTTCCTTTCTCTTTTACCACCACCATTTGCCTCTCAGTCATAACACCCAAGTTCTTCAGAATGCATATGAAGCACTCCTACCCAGGCTTTTTGCTATTTTATATTTCTTTCACTTTGCATCACAAACCTGAGTTCCTTCCTCTCTCTAGGCTCTGTGGGCTTGAACATATTTTAGGTTTATAGATCACAGAGTTTGTTAGGTCTATAGTATAATGGGACCAACTGGGAATGCCACCACCAACAAAATCCCACAAAGGGAACAAACCTTCCTAGAGTTTCTAGGTCAGCACCTACTCTAACAAAGTGAGCTATGAAAATGCCTTTATATAGTAACTTGTTTAATTAAGATAACAGATGTTACTATTACACAAGTCCTAGTGAGCCACTATTTAATTGGACACTCATTCACATGGCTTGTGACTGGTAAAAACCAGTTCAAACAACCATTTCCCTCATATGAGTTTTTTCCCTACAATTAAATTGCATAAACAATGCACTCAGTGCATATTCATTTAAAAGAGACAGCTTTAATGGCACAGGAGTTTAATATGAGCAATAACGTTAGAGCAGAAAAATTTCCTAGCTCAAAAGGCGAGTTTAATTTTCCATTTTATCTACCAGGCACTAAGTTGGGCTGACAATCAGCTGTGTAGGAAAAATTATAAAGAAAACCCTCACTTGGGTGTTGTTAGATGTCTGGTATCCATAATGGAAGAGATAGGGATCTGGCCGTAGCTTTTATACTCAGATTTTAATACAATTGAGGAAGAGGGTTAACTGACAACCTGCGATTCATGTTAATATGACAAAGCAGATGAAGACAAAAAGAAAAGAAAAACAAAGCAAAATGAAAAATAACAAGAATAGATTGGTATAATCTCCAGGGAAGACAAAATACAGAGTTTCTACTATTAACCATTCATGATAAAATAAAAAGAACACTGTACTACTACAGATGTCAGGAAATAGGTTCTTGTCCAGAATTAAAAACTTTCTTGTCCTTCTGAACGATCATGGGTAACATAAAGGGACAGAGCTGGATCTAGATCTATAAGCACCATTGCCTGTAGGAGGAAGGCAGGTCATAAAAATGAATGAAGCAGGCAAGGTTTTCACGACATGCTTTGCCTGTGCTTGAAAACACAGAAAAATGTGTTATGAGGCATAACAAAACATACTCTTTCCTGTATTTTCTTGAAGTGTGTGATCTTTTTGACTAAATTTTCTTATTTTCACTTTTTGATAGAGAAACAGACACAAGAAATATTTTACTTATATCTTTACTGTAAGAAAAACTACAATGTGAGAACAATCATAAGTGGCCACTGACAACACATCTTAATTTGGGATACATGGATTGTATGGCTAAATGAAGATTTCACATTTTTGCTAAAAGGATAACTCTTCTCAGCTCTGGATAAGTATTGCTATATAGAAATGAAGCTTGGCCAGGGCAGTGGCTCAAACCTGTAATCCCAGCACTTTGGGAGGACAAGGTGGGAGGACTGCTTGAGCCCGGGAGTTTGAGACCAGCCCAGGCAACAAAGTGAAACCCTACTGCTGCAAAAAGTTAGGAAATTAGCTGGGCATGGTAGTGTGCACTTGTGGCCCCAGCTTCATGGGGGCTAAGGAGGGAGGATTGTTTGAGCCCAGGAATTTAAGATTGCAGTGAGCCGTGTCCATGCCACTGCACTCCAGCCTGGGTGACACAGTGAGACCCTGCCTCAGAAAAAAACAAAAAAACAAAAAAACGCAAGCTGACTGTTGCAGATCCTTCATTGTTTGAAGAGATGTCCGAAGTCTGGGTTATATGACATGTGCCAAATTATAAATGTTGGAACCTGACTATAAAAAATTAAACATGGAGCTACCTAATATACTGTGCTTACCAAAGAAAGCTCATTTCAGTGAACCCTTGGCTGGATGACTTTTGGAGCCTTCTGGTAGTGCCTTTGTGGGATTCTAAATACTGCTCTTGCTAGAAAGCTTTATTGCTTTACAGTGAGACATAATGCTACTGGAGCATATACATGTCAATAGTTAGTTATGAGACATGTCATGAATCACCTAACCTCAGTTTTACCATAAATGTAAAACAAAAGTACTGGGGAAACCAATAAATCCCATGGGTTGGAAAGCCATGCATGATAGAATGAATGTTCAGGAGGGATTTTCCAAAGCATCCCCTTACCCAAGATTCTTATCCACCATACACTCTTATGCACCCTCCCTTCTCCCTTTACCTCTTTTCCATCCCCACCTTGTCTGACAATCAGCGTGCAATGAACCATTTTAAACAATGGAGATACGTTACATCTCCCAGGGATGGCTGAAAAACAGAGTTTTCAACTGGTAGCTAAAAACCACCTGTCTAACTGTAAAGTTTTATTTAGCCTTGAAATCCTTATGATCAGAGACTGTATTAGTTTTAGAAAAATATATACATCCTTCAAAAAAGATGAGACTCTCTGGACCCTATTCTTACCTACTATGATATGCATCTGTGAGTTGTACAGAATATTTCTGCATTAAAATCTTCTATCTCACTTTTGAAAACTCCCAAATGACTTTGAATGAATAACTATATGTAGTGATGTATATATAATGGGTTCTATTTTTCTAGCCCTCGTTTTTTTAGGTTTGGCACAAATCTATCCTCTAGGCAATGGGCATGTACTAAGTTAGGCTAATTAAAGTATCCTTTTCTCATGCAACTCAAAGCAGAGAAAAGACACTGACTTTTTTTTGCATAAAGTCACAGGAACTAGGTGAAAAGATGGTCTTATTGATCTGATGTAGAAGTTTTTTATTTTCTTCAGATTTGCTTTCTTCTTCCCCCACCCTTCCCCCATCCCCTACCCTCCCTTATTTCCTTCCTCAAATGAAGTTACTGACAATCTTTGACAAAACCTAAAGTAGAGAGGATAAAGGCTGAAAGGGGGAGATGCACAGGCATTTTTAAGAGATAGAGGGTCTCTGGAAAAGGAGAAAGGGAATTCATAAAATGGAGAGTCCCCAAGGCTAAAAATGGGGATACTGTCTAGGTCATATTCCCTGAGTCTGCCTTTTGAGGAGAGGATAGGAAAAAGGAAATGAGGCAGAGGTATCACACTGTGTTCCCTTGCCCAGAAAGAATCAATTACAACTTATGCTTTGAACATGATGAGAAATTTGGACAGATTCCTCTAGGCATCCTGTTGAAGACTAATTGGCTAACATAGGACATTTTCTTAAATAATGAGTAGTTCCAAATGTTCCTTCCCATGATAAGAGTGCCATACAGTCATCTCGTATAATTTATATGAAAGAGTACTCTACTCAGATTCCCCTCCTTCAGGCCAATGCATTCTACCCCCAAAAACTCTGCCCAAGAATATGGAGCAGCTTAAAGCTGTTTCTCTCATTGAATTACCCCCTGCAATGGGGATCTACCCCCACTAGGCTTATACCCCTTATAGGGGATGATCTGAGGCCAGGGATTTAAAGACTATGTTCCCTTACCTCAAGATAAGAACACTCGAAAGGGCTCTCTGAACTCCAGAGCTCTCAGTGGGATTGCTGAAGCCCCAGTTGCAACTGAACTGCAGGGCAGTTTCTCTTTCTGCTCAGCTCTGCCTTTCTCACTTCCCTGCTGGTGTATCCTCAGAGAGCACTCCCCAATAAACTTTCTGCATGCAACTTGTCATCTGAGTTTGTTTCGGGACACCCAGTTTAAGGTAGTAGCAGTAGGCTTAGACAAGGTGGTAAACTTCAAGAGCGCATTCGTATTATTTTTCACTTCAGTTGCCTCAAATATTTGTTAAATAAGGACAGAGACCATCATTTGAAATTTGAAATTATTCCTGTTAGGTTTGTACATTTTGCTTTGCTCTGTTTTTGCCAGGTGTTTAATAGAGTCTAGTATTCAAGGAGAGCAAAATGTGTTACATATTCAAAAATAAATACAAAATGTTTCTAAAGAGAAGCAAAAATAATAAAAGTTTTATTACTGACATCTTGGGACTCAACTTTGCATGATTATCAGAAAGAAAATGAATGCAGTCACATGGGGGAGGAGCTAGTTCAAGGGTTCTTAGACCGGATGCTGCTCTTAGCTTTAAAATTCTACTATTTAGATTTTTTTTTTTTAGCTGTGCTATTGGGCTCCTGAGGATGAAATGGAGAAATAAAATTTATATTTTAGTTATCTCAAAATGTTGCTGTTAATATAAAATTTAATAAAGGAGGTGTTATATTTCTGTTGGTATTTGAGGGTGTAGAACAAAAACCAAACCAAACAAAGCAACACCAAAAAACAAAAAAAAAACCTCAAAAAATAAAATTTATTTTTTCTCTGAACCATGTCTTTGGTTTGTGACTATGCTTGTTTGAGTGATGCAGGTAAAGATTATTAGAGCTACGGAGGGAAAAATTCATCAATGGATTTTTTTTTTCCTATGGAACTACAATTTCATTATTATATAATTACATATACAAGTGCAAACACCTGTAGGCAAAGTGCATCATATGGGTATTTGTTCCCAGCACTGCAAACACTTCCAAAGCAATTGCTAGGGAACTGTTTGTGGCCATTATAAATATTACTTAGGAGTATAAAAGTAAATGTAACTTTCTAAATAACATCTGCTGCTTCTCTATAACCAAGTATTCGATAGTCAACATAAAACGCTGGATGTTAAATCAAGAATGAAGATGGTGCAATTACTAAGAACTTGTTGAGCATTCCTTTTCACTTGACTGTGCTCTAACTCTTTGCCTGTTTTACATTTGAGGAAACCAGAAGTAAAGCCCTGTTCTCTGTGGGCTAATTGTAGGCTTGAGTTGCTCACGCCATTATCCTGCATTGGAATAGCCGGTTTGCTTTCGATTTAGCTCTTCAGTTTTAGGTCTAACAGCCTGTGGAAAAAATACGTCAGGAAAAACTGGAGACTCTCTGTAGCTTTTACCAAGCCTTCTTCGTTGTTGAACTTGTGGACAGCAATCGGTTGTGAACTAAATGATTCTCCTCTTTGCTCATTCTCCCGTGGAACTTGCATCTTTGTACCACCCTAAAGGTGGCATTCTGACATCTGCCCTCACGATTCTCTTTGCACTACTGTGTAGTATACACCTCATCAAGATTAGACACACACAACAGGTGCACCCCCTATTCTTGTCAGCAATTATAATCTTGCATTTTCTTCTAATTCATCCATATACAATCATGGCTGTGAAAATTAATCATAAAAATCCTAAAGTAAATAAAGCCTTACAAACACTCAGAGGAAAGCTTTCCGAAGTTTTGTTTCCTGACACCCTAGTCCCTTGACGTATTCTGTGCAGTAAAGTCGACTTCTAGATAAATCTGGGAACCATGATTCTTGAAGATTCTCAATGTAATTAACATATTAAGGGTTCTGAGAGAGTCTGCAATATAAAATGTTTAAATTTCACTTCTTATACTTATTTGATTATAGAACACCACTTTATACACATGCATCACCTCCCACCCCAACTCAAGAGCTCATGTTAGGAAATACGAATGTAGTATTTACAACTGTACCCTTACATCAAGTTTCACCGTTAAACAGCTCTATACTTGGCCCCACCTCACAGAAGTGAATTTACTAAGTTGTCCTTAATCGCCACATAATTTGCCAAATATATGAAAATCATAAGGCACATCTATGAAATCTTATGTCTAATGTAGTAATTAAGTCTCATGAGGAAGATTTTGCTAAGATTTTACTATTGGACAAAACAATTGTTTTTTAATCTTATAAACACTGTGGCTTTAACTAATTATGTTTCTTTCTTTTATTGAGTAGCATGACAGATTCAACAAGACCTGTGAATTGTACTGAAAGTATTTCTATGTGCTAATTTTATTGGTGCGATTTTTATTTTTCTGCTGACAATTCTCCATTATTCCAACTCCCCAAATTACTTTTATCTTTCCTATTGCTTTTATTTTTTAATAAAAATTCTTAAATACTTGTGAAATGAGGCCGGAAGTTCATTATTTCTTTCTTCATTTACTGAAAACATATTGTAAATTCCTAAGTTGTATTCCAGGACTAGTGCTAGATAAATAGTGGTGAATGAAATCAGGTAGATCCTGGCTTCACACAACTTACAGGCCAGTTTAGGAGGGTATATAACAGTCAAGTCAATGAAAATATAAATATGGAATTACACACTGAGAAAAACACAAAGAAGAAATTGAAGAAGAAAGCAGGCACTTGTGTTACAGTGAGAAATGCGGTATACATGGCCTCAGATCTGCTGGTACTTATATTTAGGGAGAGGGAGTTGAAGAAGAGTTAAAGATGTAAGGGAAGGGGAATGAAACCAAACACAAAAATAATACAACAAAGAGCCAGATCATGCCATTCCTTATGGGTTGTGTTCAACAGCTTAGCTTTATCTTCAGCATTTGTGATGAGATTTCATTTCCATTTTGTAAGACACCATTCTGGCTGTGGTACAGAGAACAGATTGGAAGGGAGTGAGTATAGAAGTAGAGCAACCGGTCGGAGCTACTGCAACAATCTGGGCAAGAAATGAGGGTGGTAGGCCCAGGGCACTGGCAATGCACACAGAAAGAAGGAGATAGATTATATTCTCTGGAAGTAGAGTTTATACAATTTATTAATGCATATAATACGTGAGATGGTGAAGCAGAAATTAGTAGTGATTTCTAGGTTTCAGGCTTGAGTGATGAGAGAGAGATGGTATATAACTGACTAAGTTTCAGGGTGGAGACTGGTGGCAGGAGTGAGCTCCTTCTGAGGAATGTTAAGCCTACATTGCTTACGGGAGAATCCTGTACTGAAGACACACATTTGAGGGCTGTCAGTATACACATGGTGTTTACAGCCATGGGAGGGGAGGAGATTGCCTAAAGAGAAAGGGAAAGTAGACAGAGCAAAGGAGGCAAAGTGGATGAGGAAGAAGCAGATGTGCTGGAAGGAATAATCCAATAGGAAGAGTAAAAAGAGAGAGTTTGATGATGTACACAAAGAGCAGGACTGACTGAAGGAGTGAAAATCCTTGGGAAAATGAGAAAGGATAATAATAATTTTAAATTGCATTGTTTTCCTTCTGAGTCAGAACACAGTGAGTTCACCCGAAAAACACCTTTCTTGGTATTAAGAGCAGTAAGCCTCACTTACTGCTATAATACTTACTTCTATAACAATTTTATGCATCCTTTGGAAAAAACCACCTCTTTTGGAATAAAACCCTTTAGAGCAAATCAAGATGTGGGAAAGTCAACGAGTGTGGGAGCAACTGAAAATGTAAGAAGTTCAATCCAAATGTTATTTCTATCACATCGACCATAAAACACAGCCCAAGCCTCCCTTTTGCTCAAGTGCACAATCACCCTCATGACCATACTTTCAAGAGATGACCTTGAGTCTCATTTTATTGAGATTGAGGTCAAAGGTATGTTATATGAAATTCCTCAACTTCCTCTTTCACCCTGAACTTCTCTGAGCCTTTACTCATCCTCTCTTCTTACCTCCTCATTTCCCCAAATAATTGATTTCTAGTCCATTCCCCTGCTTTTTCCTTGAGAATCATTTCCCCTCCCTTACATCTTTAACTCCTTCTTCGACACAGTGTGATTTCCCTTAGGCTATAAATATTCCCCAATCTCCTCCATCTTAATGAGATCATTGCCACAAATATGTCACTTCCCTGCAGTATATCTAAGCTTCTGTTTCCTTACTTAACACCTGCAAAAAGTATCCACTGCATCTGGCTGTTTACTCTCTAGCCAGTACAGCTTTTGCACTTATTTTGCACTTGAAAATGTTTTTGCACTTATTTTGCACTTGAAAGTATTTATTTCAAGGTCACTTGTGACTACACTGGTACCATATATATCATTTGTGTCTCATCCTGAATGACTGTGGCCACACCTGACATTGTTGACCACTGTCTATGCACGATACCTAGAATTTCACAGCTGCCCTATTTCATGGTTTTCCTTTCAGCTTTCTGACAATTTTTTGTTTCTTCTTCTCATACTCTGCATAAATCAGAAGAGCCTGTCCACAGCCCTTTTGCTTTTTTTTTTTTTTTTTTTTTTTTTTTTTTTTGGTTTTTGCCTTTTTTTTTTTTGTCTCTCAATGAAACTTGCACACCCTTATCACTTCAAGGGCAACAGTTTGGAAAGTCATGTTTTTCCACCTGATCTCCCCCCAGGACTTTAAACTGGCATGGCCAACTTTGAGCTGCATACTGTAAATGTTGAACATACTAGCTCTGGAAATAATGCCCTTGAAGTGGACCTATGTCCATCATGTAAATATTCTCAGGATGGGTAACGTCAAGCTACCAATGCAATGTCCCTGAACAGGTAGCTGGGAAGAGATGTGGAGAATCCACTCTTTTGAACCCTTGCTAATGAGCTTCAGCACAACAGTGCATGATAAGCTTTTCAAATTCAACAAACCAACACTGAACTTACAACCTATCAAAGCTGGGCAGTCTACTTCCAGAGATTACAAACAGGCATTAAGAAACCATTCTTTCTTTTGGCTGAAGGATTTGGTCCCATCTTTATTTTATATTTAGCAATTTGGTTAAGTGTTCTTTCTTGGATTAATACATCCCATCAAATAATGCATCTTACACAGAGCTGCTTTCAGCCTTGCTGACTTGCTACACGTGATCATTTTCAGGGGCATGGAAAGTTAAATAATTTATCCTAATGTCATCAATTATTTGTTTTCTTTTAAATTTTAAACTCTGTTCCATGATATAATCATGTTTCATGTGGAATGGACAGTTCAATTACAAAATATTACTTATTCTGGGGAAAATTGTAGGAGGAATTGTGTACATTAACACACACACACACTCATATATACACACCTACTCTATTTAATAGAATCTTTTACCCACCACCTGGGTTTCTCATCAGGCAACCTATAATTCTGCTATATGTACCCTCTAGGTGCCATATGTTGTAATTATATAGAAAGCCAAGTGTTGCTCTAATTGGATCATCTGGCAAAAGGGATTTAGAAACATCATGATGGATATTTATTAGTAGAGATCTAATTAACTCTGGCATATCTGTTACTGAAATATGAGGAGAAAACTCTGTAATGGAAATATAGGGGTCAAACATAGTATATGATCCTAGGCCTTCAATATTTACATGGTATCAATACATCTAAGCAGTCTAGCAGATTTTATTTCTAGAGATGACAAAGTTAGGAGAAACCCAAATTATCTGCGTTGTCTCAACTGTGAAGGCACAAAGCACTGCCTGTCTGGTTTTAATATCCAGTCACATCATTTCAGTCCTAATTGCTCTTAATTACATGCCACTTTGGTTTGAATATTTTCATTATCACTTAACTCCATTTGATGATACAGAGCTATTTTCTCTGAACAAAGGCATTGCTGAGGTAGTTCAAGGACTTAATTTACCTCTTCTCTAAAGGGCTTGGATGGTTCTAACCCAGCCCTGAAATCAGATCATCCTACCTCTCTCCCCCTCAGGAGATGATAAAGCTATGGATCTGAAGGCTGCCAATTTATTATTGTAAATATGAAATGAGCAACAGGAAAAGCTGCTATGCCAGTCCTATGCCAGGGAGATAATGAAAGTTTTACCTCCCTTTTAAAGCTTAGAGAGAAGCATCCAGTGCTTGTTCCATCCTTAAGCAAACCTGGTAGAAATGGATGCAGTGAGTGAGGCCTGGATTTGAATTCCAGATTTAGCATTATCAGGCTTTGCAATCTTATGTAAGGTAAATACTTTCTTCCAGTCGTTTCCTTATCTAAAAGATGGAGTCCCAATAATAGGACTGATCTCATAACGTTTTTGGGAGGATTGAAAGACATAAAGTATTTAGCAGTACTAAGTAGTAAAGACTGGGGAAAAAAAAGGGCTTGTTATTATAATTATTATTGACAGATGGGGGTTGAAACTGCTCATTTTTTTTACAGAGATAAAAATGGCCACAAGATAACCATGAAATACAGGACCAGAGCCAAAGTAGTAAGTAACCTAAATCCCCAAGGATCCCCAAAGCCTAAAATGTATTCATAAATACACTAGTGATATAATGGGAGATCAAAGTCTCATTTCTACATAATGGTTAGAGATTCCCAAACTTCTTCACAGTTAAGCTGACCCCAGTGTTTCTGGCACTATTACTTTATATCCACTCATATTATTTTGCAGTGTTAATAAACTCTAGTTAAATCTGTAGCTTCTTCCTATTGATGTTTGTCCTTCCACCTCTTCCATCTAAATCCTACAGATAGCAGCTCCTCCACCTGGCTGCGTCCCTCTCTTACCCTCATTTCTTGTACATGACTTGCTGTATGTACATGGGCTCCAGAATGGAGACTTCTCCCTTCTCTCTCTTCCTCTCTCTGTGGAGCACTTTTTTTCACAAAGGCTTAAATTCCGTCCTGTTGAAAGCTGATTTTGACAGGCCCTGGCTGCCTGAGAGTCTCTTCCCTGTGTGTCCCCTAAGCACTGCTGTGGACTCTGTTTGGACTATATTATGTTAATTTGTGCTTCACTGGTGGTTTCTAAATTGTTTCATGTGTGTATATATGGTCACAGTAGCTGAATTTTATAAAACTCTGGGAAGCAAGTCCTGTGATTGCTATCTTTTCTTTCCTTCTTCAACTGAACTAGACTGTTGATAAATTTTTATCATCATAAACTTAAAGCACCTATATAAAATAGTCCATGTAAAACCATGGATCCTCAACCAAGGATAGAGATTTCCCATTACTTTATTCTCTTACTGGTTGCTCAGAAATATGGGGAAGATGACCAGGTATCTACTTTTCTCTCCACTTCCCCCATCCCTCACCTTCTGTGTCTTCACATTTAAAGCTCCCTTGGGCTCTGATTTTTCCAGGGAGTTCAGGGGCATGAAAAGAAGTTCTTCCTGGCAAAGTTTGGGAGACATTGCTCTAGAGAGCAAAGTGAGATAATTCAGACCTCCAACAAAATTTAGTTCCCCTTCACTTTGCATTAGATGGACACACGGGAAGTGACAATTTAATAAAAAGTGCAAGTCACAAAGGCCAAAAAAAAAAAAAAGGCACAGTAAACCAAAAACAAAAAACCCAAGGTGGGGGAAGGTCATGTTACTATGAAGATGCTCTAATACCCCACATTTCTAGAAATGTACCATGAGTTAGATCAGAGTTTGACGAACTTTTTCTGTAAGGGGCCAGATAGTAAATATTTTAGGCTTTTTGATTTGGGTGAGCTCAGTCACACTTAGTCAATCTTGCCCTTGTAGCATAAAAGCCACCAGCCACAGACCATTTGTGAATGAATAAGTGTGTCTATGTTCAATAAAACTTTATTTGGGGGCACTGAAATCTGACATTTGCATAATTTTCACATGTCACAAAATGATATTTTTCTTTTGATTTATTTCCCACAATTTAAAAATGTAAAACCATTCTCAGCTTGCTAACTGTGCGAACACAGGTGGAGGTCTGGATTTGGCCTGTGGACTGTAGTTTTTCAAGGCCTGGTTAAGAGTATTTCAGGCAAAGAGAACAGCAGGTTCATAGGCTTTGCAGCAGGATGAAGAAGGCCATTTGAAGAAATGACAGAAGGTCTATGTGGCTTAAGAACTGAGGATAAAGGCGATTGAAGTGAGACAGCTGGTAGGATAGCAGACAGCAGCCTGAGTATCATATAGTGCCTTATTGGTCACCTCATAAGATTTAGTATCTATTCTGAAGTCAGTGGGAAGCCACTGTTACATTGTCATACCTGGGTGTGCATTAAAATCACATGAGAAACAAGTATTCTGATTCCTAGGCCCCATCTCAGAATTCCTGAGAAAACACTTTTGAAGATAGAGAGTGGTACTCTGCTTTTTAAAATATATCTCAGTTGATTTTATTGCCGTCAGCCTGGCACTGAGCTGCAGACCTAAATTTGGGAACAACCAGTGGATCTTTGCTCTAGGGATGGAGATACACTGCCTTAGGAAGTTGATAAGCTTTCCCGGGAGGGTGCACGGTAAGTCAAGGCAGACACTACTTGAGTACAGATACTGATGGAGGTCAGGAGACCAGTGGAGGACAGAAAATAACTTATAATGAAGTGTGAAGCCCCACGACAAAATCATTCCCTCGCTCTGTCTCCCAGTGAAATGCAAGCGTCTCAGCTTGCCATGCAATGCTTTTTTTAAACTGGATTCTGAGAGATGTTCCAGTTTTATCTCCCCCTCCTCAAACCTTTCTTTCTACTTTACTTTCAAATACATTTCTTTCCTGCTGCTCCTTGCATCTCAATATCCTACCACCACCTTCTCCCCAACCCCTTCCAAGAATCAGATGATTTGGGTTGGTACGTTCATTTCATACAAGAATATTAGTGTCTGTTCTACTCTAGGTATAGCATAAGGGGCTGGGGAACCTGTATGCTCCAACACAAATGGTGCTTTGCATCACGACCCCTTCAGCCTCTCAGGGAAAATGGACATTAATTAAATAATGAATAGCTGTAAATATGAAGTTTATAACTATGATAAGATAAGAAGTCTCTGTTAAATCATTAAAGAAATTGTTTTTTCCCTTTTCTATGATACATGTAGAGCCTTGATTTAAATTAGGTTATGTACATAATCTCAAATACATCTTGAACCAGGGAGATTCATGACAGATATTCATTAAATTGAATTTCTTAAAGGTGTAATACGGTAAGTTTCATCTTGTAGAAGATTTCGATGAGGGCTGATTCCAAGGAAATCATTTAAGAGGTTGGTTGAATCATTGCAAAGTTCATACAAGAGACGATAAGGGCTGAAAACCAGGAGAGTGGCAAAGGGCTTGCTTGCAAAGAGAGGATTAATATGGAAGGCACTTCAAAAGATTTTTTTTTGTTTTGAAAATCAAGTGTTACCTTTAGATTGGAGACCTTTTTAAAAGTAGTTTCATACACAAATTCCATATATATGTCTTGAGTTGTATAACCACATGTGTGTCCTGTGGTATCACTATACTGCATGACTAGAACAAAGGGTCAGGCCCATCTCAGGTAGTCACTGGATTTAGATATCATTTTAACCCTGGACATAAAATAGCATGACATACTATACCAATATAGGAAAGGCTTGTTGCTCAGGGTAAGTTCATGGGATCTCCCAGAGGACTGGGCTGTGGATTCTGACAAACATTTTTAAAACAAACCTCCCTAAACTCTTTTGTAACAGCACTTCAGGAGAGCTTAAAGCCATAACTATTTTATCCATGGCTCTAGGAGAGACAAACTGAAGTAATGGAGGAAGTTCTGGTCTGAACTTGAAGAGCAAGATAAGCTCTCTTTCTGTAACTGCATATGCAAAATTAAAATGATCGTACTACCAATAAGCAGGGCAACAGATTCTAACTAGAGCAATGACGCTCATGTTGCTTTGATGTTGTTTTGCCTCCAAGGCAGGATTTCCATTATTATGGAGATGAACTGCCTCTAATTATTGCAATAACATAATTGTTCCCCAGGGCAGAATTCCTAATAACAGAGCTGTATAGCTCTGCAGCAACTGTAAGAGATATCCTGAGGGCAGGTTTCTCATTAAGAGCACATATATAGACACTCTGCCTCCAGTAGAGAAACGGAATGCCTGAAGCAATAAACTTTCCTTTCCACACTAGGATTCTATCGGCCTTCTGGGCAAATACCTGCCATCACATTTGCTCTGCCTCCCAGACTGCCAGCATCTTCCCACCTAGGTTTCACACCTTATATGCAACATCGAGTTGTGCAGCCCTGCACTGGGATTTCCTTCCATGTCTTACATGAATTTCAACTCTTCCAAAAGCCTTTGGGAAGACAGGCAAATTAGGGTTATGATGTAATTTCACCTTAAAGGCAGACATCAGTGTCTATAGGCAAGACATATGAGCATGAAATTCATTCTTATTTCAGTTGGATATTTTCACAGAATGCTAGACTTGATCTGATTACCTGTGAGGGTGAGAGAGACCTAACCATGTATTTCAGTCTGGCAAGACATGCCTAAAAATATGGATGTTTACACAATTTTATTGCATCTTTAAAACTGGTCCACAATGGGCTAAAAGTCCTCCAGTCTAGGTAGGTAAAGTTAAGATTCCTAAATCCAGCAGTCATGCTTGCATCATTATTTTTTTGAAGGTCTTAGGCACACCAAGTGCTTACTCCTTGTTGCACCTTTCTGTTCCCTTGGCTTCTGTTTGTTACTTTCTCCTAGATGTTCTCCCGCCTCTTTGAGTCTCCTCCTTCAAACCACCCAGCAGGTGTGGCTTCCGCTCATTCTTTGAATGTGTCCGTTCCTCAGGGTACCTTCCCTTGAACCACAGATGTTCTCATTCTGTAGAACTCTTTCTAGATGAACGTGTGCACTCCATGGCTTCTTATCTACTGATGATGTCTGGATCTCTGTCTCTACTCCTGGACTCAGACCTGTACTTTCAGTTTCCTATTAGACACCCATATAGCAATTATGCTATGCAAGGCAGCGTTCTAGTGTTAAAGAATGCAACAAAACGTACACAGAAGGCCCAATTAAAGAAAAGCCTTTCAAAATGGAAGAAGGAGGCAGGAGAGGTCAGAGTATGGAATGGGAGAAGAACTTGCCTTTACTAGCACAAAAGAAAATAGAATCTTGGGATTCCAAACTCGCTATGCCAAAGAAAAAGTTAAGCTTGGGAACTGAGTCACACAATACTGCTTTCCTTTTGTTCCCAGACTGATAGCTGTAATTTTGCAAACCTGTGTCATAGCCTCACCCATAAGCCAGGTTCCCACAATGCTAGAAGGCTGCATATCTCCCTAGATGGCCTGTGCCACAAATGAAATTCCTCGTGAGCCCCTAAATCTTGCAGGATACATATCCCTCGTATAATCTAACCCTAAGACCAAATTCCGTTGACTCTCACCCTGACAATGTCAATTACCAGCTTATCTTCCCAGGGAGAGGACAAGGACAAAACCAGAAATTTTCCCTTGGCTGACCCTGCAACCAATGCATAACTGATTTTTTCCTCAACGCCCTCTTTTCACATGTAAAATGTAGATGTACTGAGGTTGATCACAGCCTCATAAGAATGTAAGCAACTGCCTCTCTGTCCACCCTCCCTCCGTTTTTTTTCTCTCTCGCTTGCTCTTTCCCTTTTAAATACTGAAAAATCCTCAAACCCCCTTTTGAAAAAGCACCAGTAACAGGTGCTCCTGTGATGTAGGTATTTCCCAGCCAGGTCCTCAACCCTGGCTAATAAACTGCTGCCGATTGAGACCTGCCTCCTTCACTTTTCATTAAGGTTTGAAGATGGAGCAAAGGGATCACAGGCCAAAGAGTGGAGGTGACCTGTAGAAGCTGGAATCAGATTCTCCCCTAGAGACTCCAGAATTAATGTATCTCTGCTGAAACCTTGATTTTTAGACCAATGAGGCCCGTAGCAGAATTTGTACCTCCAGAAGTATAAGAATCTAAATTTGTACTGTTTAAGACAGACACGCACGCACACACACACACACACACACACACACACACACACACACACACAATGCGGCACAAATTTCTATTCTCATGGAATTTACAATCCAATGGGTGGAGGCTGGAGAAGACTGATAATAAAGTTAAAAAGTGGGTAAGGTGTGGTGGCTTCTTCCTGTAATCTAGCACTTTGGGAGGCTGAGACAGGAGGTTTATTTGAGGGCAGGAATTCAAGACCAGCCTGGGCAACATAACGAGACCCTGTCTCTAAAA
>NW_016107686.1:1985440-2002744 GCF_001604975.1 Cebus imitator | reverse complement strand
AAATTAGCTGGGCATAGTGGCATGTGCCTGTGATCCTAGCTTCTCAGGGGGTTGAGGTGGGAGGATCACTTGAGGCCAGGAGTTTGAGGCTGTAGTGAGCCATAATCACACCACCGCTGTCCAGCCTAGGCAATGGAGCAAGACCTTGTCTCTAAAAAATAATAAACAATAAGGTTTAAAAGTTAATATGCAGTATGTGGATAGTGACAAATACTGTAAAATACATAAATTAGGAAAATAAGAGGAGAGTTTTACAATTTTAAATAGGTTACTGGGAAAAGGTGTCTCCGAGCAGGTGACGCTTGAATGAAAATCTCCACTTGAATGACATCACCACTTACAGGCACCTTACATACAACATGCTAACAGTAACCTCTTTATTTGCCCCCATCAGTCGTGCTTCTTCTCTGTTTACTACTGCAGCAGCTCCTCAAGATGGAATCCTAGGAATCATTTTCTTTTTTTCCTCCTCCTTTTTTCAATCCTTCTACTTAACTAGGTCATTAAGTGTTTTAAATTCTACCCTTTAGTAGACTATATATTGGCCTTTTCTATTTCACTCTCAAGAGACTGACGTGATCCACGTGTTATGATTTTCTTCCTAGACTGCTATTGGAATTGGCCTCTCTTCATCCTCAACCTTGCCTTACCCTGATTCCTTCTGCATGTTGCAGGCACGGTAATCTTTCTGTAGCATGCATATGACTGCACACTCCCTTGCATAAAATCCTTCAATTCTGTCCATGGCCTTCTGATTTAAGTCTAAACTCTACAGACATAAAATACAAGGCCTCCACGATCTATTGCTGCCCTACATTTTTTAGTATTCCTTCTCAATATATCACCTTTATAACATATGCCTCAGGATCGTTGAAAAATTTATATTGATATTGTGCTACTGGGCCCCTGTGCTACTCTATGGGCACCTTGAGGGGTGGGTTCATGTACCTTTTTCTATCTCCAAGCAAAGGTAAATACCCAGTGAATGCTCCATGGACTGAAACTGGAATTGGCTATATTCACAAAACAGAGTCATGCTGCTATTCTAAACCCAAGCCTGAGACATGCAGGCTGTAGGTCTGAGATTTTAAATATACAGTTTAGTGAGATTCTTTTTGGAAAAATTTAGTGGCATACCTATTCCTGCTTATTATCCATTAGCTTGACATAACGTATTAGTCTAATATTTAAAAGGGTGGAGGGAAATTCTTAAGTATAAGAAGCTTTTATTTACACATTAATGAGAGTAACAGTTTACTCATTTCTTTGGTTTCAGTGAAAAGTAAAATATTTTTCTCAGTGATTTCTTTCAAGACAACTAAACTATCTTGTCTAAGCACCATGTTAATTAAAAAAAAAAAACATTGGCAGAGAGTGATCTTTCTATGATATATCATTCACTTGCTTGACTTACTAATCCAAACTTACTGAAGATAATTTTTTCTCTTACCATAACAGTTATAATCATCGTCCTTTTCTGTGGAGATAAAGCTAAGTATTCCCTTATTAAAAATGCTTGGAAATGACCAAACCAGTGAGAGGATGCTGAACGATGTCATCTGAAAAATATCAGATACAAGGGGGGACATTTGGGCTTGGAAAAGAATTGAAAGAAAACATAAAGTAGCCCTCCAGTGTAGAAAGGGAAGGGGGCAGGTGGTGGGGAACAATTTGATTTGCCAGTAAAATTCCAGAAAATGAAATAAAAAATGAGTGGAAGCTGCAAGGACATAATTTTCTAACAATTAGTTAGGTTTCCATCATTATTAGTAACCAGGGAAGGATGTGAGCCCAGCCAATTATGGGGATCCTGCCCTGAAATGGAAGATGGGCTTTATGATTATGGTGGGAATTTGGCATCAGCGTCCGCCCAGTGTCCATTCCCTCTTCTTCTGGTGAGAGCAGCTTGATTTCTTTGGAAAAACCCCTATCCTATTTTCAGTCCCTGGGGTTTGAGATGGGCTTTCCCATGTGCTTTTAGGATTGATCAGCAGATCAGATCCTCCTTGAGTGTGACTGGTTCAGAGAAGGACATTGACCAAGGGAAGCTTATTTGATTCTATTCAGGAACTCTCGCTATACACTGGAAAAGAGGGTGAGCAGGTAGCTTCAGTCGCCATCCTACTGGTAGGAAAGAAGAGCCTGTGTGAGACAGGAAGACAGCAAGACAGGGTCCTGATAAAAATGTGTGAGCACCTGAGCTCTGTCATACCTACAGTTGCAATCCATCCCGAATCATCTTCTCAAATACATGAGCCAATGAATTCTCTTTTGCCCTTAAGCCAGTTTTGAATTGGTTTCTCTTACTTGCAACCAAAAACATCCACCCTAGTTGATACAATGGTTGGATAGCGACTTATAATTCTAGGATTCTAGGTTTTTGTTTTTTTTTTAAAATGATTCTGCTATTTTTGTATTTTAATGTTTTTGTTTTTAATAGGTTGACTTCAGCCTTATCTGCCTCAAAGTAGCTTCTGTCTAAAAACTAAAGTAAATAAAATAATCAACCTTATTCAGTTAGTGACAATTACTCAATTCATCCAAATGATTCCAACTGCTTTCATGGTGAGTAGAGACCTCTTCTGAAGACTAAATCTCTTGAGCTGTGTGACAGGTCTTCCCCATTTTAAATGTCTGATATTGCCTACACTGATTGCTGGAGACATATACAAGACAATAAGAAATGTTTTACGTTTATAGATACTCTACCCAAGAAGAATGCTATAAAATTATTTGAATTTTCAATCTTTCATTTAGATGCTTGGATTAACATAGATAAAGCTAGTGTGGATATGCTGTAAATTTCCAAAAGAATGGGAAGCCAAAATAAGAAAATATTTAAAACATATTTTTAAGATAACAGACATGTTAATGTTAAACCAGTGTTTCTGAATCTCTATATTCACTTAGCTAACTACAATATCACCATATGGTTAGATGAGATAAAACCTTTTTAATTTTTGACATGTTGCTTCTAATACCACTACTGTAAACTCATTTGTAGGCAGCTGATTAATTAAAATTGAAATTAAATGTCGATAAGTACGAGTTTAGCAAAGTCTTTCAAAACACAGAATCTAGGCAGAACATTAATAAAGAGTGCTTGATCATAAAGTTTTGTTTCACTGTGTTATGCCAGTATTTTATACTTAAGGGATTAATAATCTCTTTAATCAAAGGTTAAAGACTTGCCTTTTGATTCCTAAGATTCTATATCTCAAAAGAGAATTAAGGCAAATGAGGCAGTGTATTAGAAATTATTACTGAACGCTGTATAGCCAAAGAATTTTGCACTTTGTGTTGGTCTACCAGGCTAAACCTTTCCTAAACAAGGAGTTCTAAAATTTTTTTACTCATCAGCTTCATCTACGATTGCTTTAGCGCACTCATCCACTTAATTTTTCCTCTTCTCTTTCAGAAAGAAATGAGAAAAATGGCAGAATCTCTTCTCTGCCAATGAGAAAAAAACTGTAAAATCTTTCTTATTGTTCACCCATTTAAGAAATTATGAAATGTTCCACTTGCTGTGTCTTTCTCAGGAGTTAAAAACCAGTAGCTCATGAAGTAAACTTGGTCTATAGGCACACAGTTTATATTGTACATCCATCAGAATAAAAATTAGTTGCTGACATGTAAAAGTTGGAAGCTCAAACAAAAGTCTAGATTTCTAGTTTCTCTTGAAGAACAATAAGATGGAGAGGCACCTGACCTGAGTCTCCATATGGCTGAGTGGCAGGTGTCTCCCTTGGATGGGGCACACGCTCAAGTCCCCATCATTCCCCTATATACTACACCTGGCCAGTTTTTCAATGCATTTGCATTACCAAAATCATCACATCTGGTTAATAAATTCTGAGTAAGGTGGGAGGGAGGATCAGAACTGTGAGAACACAGTACTCATGTGAAGAATAAGTGCTAATATTGATAGTTTGGGACTAGCCTGGTGACACTAGTGGAGGTGGAGGTGATAAATAGCAGGAATTGGGTAATGATGGGGAGTTTCCTCAGTTTAAATATATAGTTTAGTGCAAAATAAATGCTGAAGCATATTTGAACCCTATTAGTCAAATCAGAAATTTGTAGTAAGTCAAGTGGTAGAAACAACCAATTAAATTCACTTATCATGGAATTCTTGATACTGACATATTATTTTTCCAAAGGTAATTTAATTAGCTTATAACAATGGTTAAGCTGTAGCAGTAGTATGCAGTCATTAATACTGTTCAAAATATTAGGTTGTCTCTTTGTTTCCAGGCACATAGTAGGATTATATTTCCCTCTGGGTTGCAGGAACATAAGACTTGTTTTGGCCAAAGAAATGTGAGTGAAAATGCAGCGTTGCACTTCTAAGCAGAAGCTTTAAGAACCCATGCATGTTTGGCTCTTTTCCTTCTGCAATGGCAGTGTTCCAGAGCATGTTGGTCCACCAGCCTGGCCTTAGAGAGGAGCAGAGCCCCCATCAGACCCCTGATGTGCATGGGGTGTGAAAGAGAAATTGCCTTTTGTTGTTATAAGCCAGGACTAAGGGTTGCTTGTCACAGTAGCACAGCTTAGCTTCTCCTGATTGACCTACAGTGTTATTATAACTTAATTCATTCATGATTTTTAACATATCTAATACCCATATTATTTTCTTAATGTCATTTTAAAATTAAAACTTTTAAAATATAACCTTGTTCTGAGCAATACATGTGGTACATACTAGTTATATTCCAACTATATTAAAAGTAAATACCTAACTAGTAAAAGTAATATCATGTACCACATTTTAAGAAACACTGAAGTAAATAGAAAATGAATCTCATGTTAAAGACTGCAGTATAAGCAACTGTGCTATCAATTTTCAGGTTTGGCTACAAATTTGAATGCCATGTCAACATTCAATGAACTACACTGCTTTCTTGATATACCAGAAATCAGAAAGGGAGGTATACTATGAATTTAATACATGTGCTACTCCGTAGTACATAGCAAGTGTTAAAAAAAATGTGTGAATACACCATTTATAAACCATATCAGGTTTGTTTACAAAAACCGTTTAAATGGACACTGTCATCATCAGATCTAATTTGTGTATGCAAATCTAAAGGTTTACAGGTGTAAAGGGTAGATACATACACATTTTTACAGGCTTCCTTCTTGCATTCTTGAGTACTTGACCTTTAGCATTAATTAAAATCATTATATCTACAGCTGGCAAATCCTGTCTTATAGGTGACAAACAGATTCATGAATAATTACAATTTTGCAACAGATTGAGTAGATTACAGAAAAAGGCAAGGGATATTTTATAGGGGTAACAGCCAAGAAAAGGTCTTAGAGACACCTGCCATTTCGTGCAAGCTAATGTAGTACCTCAAGTAACTCCTATATATTTGCATTGTATACACTACATGCATTCTAGATGTTATTCATCTAAAAATATACAGATGAAGAGTTTAGATATTAGAAAGAAAAAAACCTGTTGTCTCAAAAAGATGTAATTTAAATAAAAATCGAGCATAATAATCTGCTGTATGAAGAATGAGTTTTGAAATTAGAGATAGCCCCCAAAAGAGAAAAACTAATGGGAGACATAGTAGCTACTGCCAAATAATTGAAGGGTTATCATAGCAAATAAGATGTGGGCTTATTTACACACGCCAAAGGAGTTAGGTTGGGAAAAGGTGGGCAAATCTACAAAAATTTCAGGCTAAAATCAGAGAGGATGTTTGTAGCTATTCACCTTAAGGCAGCTCTGGCAGTCTTCACAGCGATCATGTGATCTTTCTCTGCAGGGAGTGCTTTGTAGAATTCCCAAATCCAGAAGGACTATAAAGATCAGTAACTCACCACTCACCCTTCCAAAGCTTCTGTTCTTTTTTAACACTTAGTTCAGGAATAGCAGATAGTAACTCCACCTTCCCCTTAGAACTATTAATAACAGAACAACAAATTACTACAGGTAAACTAAATATTGAAAATAATTCAAGATAGTACCTTTCATTTTCTTTTAATATGTCCCTTCCTTTCTTCCAGGTGTAAACAGGTTTTGGAGATGCTTTTGGCTTACACTCGATGACAACTTCACCTCCCACTTTGACAAGAGTTACTCTTTTCAAGAGTGTTCTTGAAAAATCTGGGCCTACGGCTGAAAGACAGTACAAAAAATAATTATTATTCAAGACAGCCTTCCATGAGATAATTCCTTAGTCTTTTTTTTTTTTTTCTCTAATACACTTATTGCCACCTTGGTCACCAAAGGGTAGAAGCTAATTTTTTTAATTATGTAGCACTGTATGTTTTGATAGATTTATTAAACCTGAGGTATAATTTGTATTTGGTAAAATGTACCATTTGTGTGTGTATAGTTTGATGAATTTGGTATATACCACCATGAAGATCAAGATAGAATACTCTCATTTCCCTGTTGAGGGATTATTTTAAAGAAAATTTATTCTATGTCCAAGTGAACAAACATTTTAAAATTTCAGAAAATCAAAAGAGAAAGAAACAAAATTAGAAACTCCATAAGAAATTTATTTATTTTTATTTTTATTGTGTAAGTTAAAGGATTCCCTCTCTGATACGGTCACCACCTCTGCTTCATCCCGTAGCACTCTGTTCATGTGTGTCTCCATTACAGAATGTGTTGAACTGTCTATATTGTCACATTCTGTATGCTTCTCCTTAAAAACAGGGCTTTGTTTAGCTTTTCACTGCAAGTGCCTAATGCAATGCTTGGTTCATTTAGGAGAACTGTGACTTGCTCTTGGAGCATAAGTATTGAGAAAGCTCTATTACATGCTTACCATTAGTGTTTTAAAAAATTCACTCATGCTAACACCAGTAACATAGTTATACGGAAATACTATTAAAGAATGATTTCTTTCCTAAAACAAAAGATATATATTTGTATTCTCACAAAAGTAAAATAAAAGACATCTTCCTGGAAAATATCTATTTTCTTCTGAGTTAACTGAATTAATGTGCAGGAAGAGATTTTGGAATGAAGGATTCATTTCTTGGAATCTTAATTTTATCATATTTTAAAACCCTGACTCACTGCAGTTTGACCTGCTGGAATTTAATATTTAAGACCATGTTGAATGTAAAATTTAAATGTAAACCACAAATTACTTAAAGGAGGACTGGGAGTATGTGTTATATGAATGCAGGGGCTTCAGGGGTAATGGGGGCCAATTTTTTTAAAGTACCTAAATCATAGGCTAATGATCTTTAAAAATGAAAACAAGCTTCAGTGGAAGCAAGTTAAATCTTGACTATATTCATTTTTTGTGGAAATACTTTCGGTAACTGCCAAGAAACAAATAAAGATGGAAAGGTTACGTTTTAACAGGACCATGCAATATACACATGGGGCTAGTATTATCATGAGAAGGTAAAATTTTAAAAATGAATCTAGTAGGTAATTGATATCTCAATCTGTTTACCTCAGATTTATTAGGGGAGTCTATAATTCAGGGAGTAATTCAATGATAATAAGTACATAATAAGTAGAGTGCAAGTACAGGTGTACAGATATTTTTGCTGTAATGAGATAAATGTATTTCTTGTATGGTCTGCAAAATTACATAATAAAAATTGTAAGGTTTATGAAAAAGATAGAGTCAGGACATACCTACTCAATATTTGTGTAACAATATTTATGTAACAAGAACACTACAGAAAGAATAACCATACTAGTAATATCAAGCATAATTAAATATAAACATGATCAAAAATGTAAGTTCGATTCATAATAAATACTACAAAAAATACAATGTGTGTATGTGTGTGTGCACATGCATGAGAAGGTAGCTTGATGGAAGAAAGAAGGAAGAGTTGAGATTGCTAAGCTATGAAATAAGTGCAAATTGCAGAAAGATTGAGAATTATACAATAAGCACTGCCACGTTAGAGTAAGTGGCCAAACTGCGCCAAAAGGAAGAATCTGGCATGCATGGGAATCGTGCAGTAGGTATTTTCCCTTGGCTAGCTGTGTTAATCTGCGTTCGTAGGCTTTGTGTTTAGTTGCTGCTACTTAGTAAAATATCTGAACACATCCAGTGTTTATGTTATACTGACACCATTCCCCTACTTACCAATTCCACATAAGCTAATTTATGTCACAGAAAAGTGTTTCAGAAGAGCAAACTCAATGCAAACTGCTGACTTGACTCAAAAATATAAAAAAAAAAAGTCAAGTATTCTTGAAAAAAATTTTAAAGGGTATTTTGTGAAATAGAGTTACAAATCTGTATCATATAAAAATCCCTTCTTAAAACTATATCTTTCTACACTCATATATTTTTTATCACTTTAGGCAGGTATTTTTCATCCATTCAGGAGGAATTCTGCAATTGCATTTGAAATGAGTTTACATAAATCAAACTGTGCACCACACATGGGCATATTTGTCAAAAAACTATATTTTGCCTTTACAAGATTTGAAATAGCATATCAGACACACAGAAACCAGAAAACACACCTTTCAGTTTCAAAGGCATTTATAACGTACTATTTGTGTGCATATAATCTTTTGGATATCTTAGAGATAAGACTGGCTTGAACATCTTTCATTAATAAAAATGCAGTTAAAAATTTGAGGCCAGGCATGGTGGCCCATGACTGTAATCTCAGCATTTTGGGAGGCTGAGGTGGGTGGATAACATGAGCCAGGAGTTTGAGACCAGCCTGGCCAACATGGCGAAATCCTGTTTCTACTAAAAATATAAAAATTATATGTGGCGTTGTATGTCTGTAATACCAGCTACTGGGGAGACTGAGGCATGAGAATCACTTGAACTTGGGAGGTGGAAGCTGCAGTAAGCTGAGATTGCACCACTGCACTTCAGCCTGGGCAACAGAGCTAGACTGGATGTTAAAAAAAGAAAAATCAAGTTTTTGTTTACTCAATTTACCTAATTAGCTTCTGACGTTATCTAACCCTGCAAATCTATCAGCTGTAACCATAAACTGTGGTACTTTTAAGGGAAAATTGTCAAAACTTCATCAGTTTTTGAATACTTGAGCCATTAATAGATTTCTTAACAATCTGGCAATTTGTGACCATCTTTTGCACCTGAGATGTTGTTCAGCTTGCAAGGTGGTGCTTTTTCCTATTTATACCCTTTATTCTGATCCCCAAAAACTGACCTAGGGGAGGTTTGAAGGAAAAGTGAAAGGGAACTGTCCCATGTGACATTCACAGGGAATGAGGTTTTAAAAGCCATTGGTAAAGTTCCCAAAAGGGCACTATCAGAATCTAACCTTTGCTGGCACTTAAAAAATTAGTGCACATGGAAGTGAAACTTCAGTAGGTTCCTAGTAGATGAGAAAAGACAAAATCAACTGTCAAATTACCCCTTAAGTCTGACAGTAGCTCAGATACTGGGAGATCCTCATTTGCTATATTTATTATACTTAAAGGATAATATTTCTCACATACACTGCTAGAGGGCACCACTCCCTCAGTGTTAGAATGAGTTGTATTATGGGACCTCTTCTATGTGAGAAATGCAACTTTTTATTATTTATCAATGATCTTTATTATATTAACTTTATCTGTGGGAAGCATCTGGCTGAGAGAAGCCCTCTTTGTAATTCACAACGATTTGTTTTTAGTGAATTAAATGACTTTTGGTTATTTATCAAGAGTATTTTAAGCGGCCAACAGAACCCCTCAAAAGCAAAAGTTGTTTCTGTTTGTTTTTTGCCTTTGCATCATTTCTGAAGGGAAACAGTAGAATGATAACTCCTTAAGTAGATATGCAGTGGCAGTCCTATTTGGGAAATGTATGGATATGATGTCTTACTATATTATTGAAGAAGAAAGGATTAGTATGCATGCCAGTTCTATCACAGGCTGTGATAGAAGCATCACTGGGAACACTGCCAGTTGAGAAGAATATTAAGGCCAGCTTTTTTGGAAGTTCAGCATTTATTATTACTTTAACCTTTTTCTACTCTCTTTAGCTATTATGTCATCATTCCCTAAAAAACAAGCTTAGATTGAATGCATTAATTCAAATCGTTTTACTACTGAGGAGAAAATACTGGTATCAGATTATGAGACCCCAAATTTCTTCTGGCCTGTTGGATTGCTATCTAGAAAGCAGGCTACTGGTAGAAGACTTCTTTTTTCTAGGTCCACTGTTTCAGAATGGCTGATTCAAAAATCAGCCCTCTCTGAGGCCAGGCGTGGTGGCTCAGGCCTGTAAATCTTAGCACTTTGGGAGGCCAAGGCAGGAGGATCACTTGAAACCAGGAGTTCAAGACCAGCTGCAGCAACACAGTGAGACTCAGTCACCACACACACACAAAAATTAGCTAGGTGTAGTGGTACATGCCTGTAGTCCTCACTTCTTGGAAGGCTGAGGTGAGAAGATCACTTGAACTCAGGAGTTCAAGGCTGCAGTGAGCTAGGATCACACCATTGCACTGCAGCCTGGGTGACAGTGAGGCCCTCTAAAAACAGTGCTTTCTGATCATGAATGATATTCACAAGGAGACTTTCAACACAACTCTGAAGTAGATAATTTTTCCATTTTGATGTTAGCACGATGTGGCTCTTGTAATGTGCCTAATATCCATCCTCCTACTGTTTTGGTCTAATTCATTGAATGCCCTGTTTTCTAATGGCTCTAATAGTACTTCTTCCATGGGCAGTTGTTGGGTTTATAAACTCCCATTCCATTGGGCAAGTTACTATAAAAATATTTACAATCATGAGATTGTTTTGAGGATTAAATAATACATGTATTGAACATAAAGTACTTAGCACAATATTTGTTCCAGATTAAGAACTTCATACCTTCCTTCTCCACTGCTACTTCCACTGCTGCACTAACCCCACCACAATTATCAGGGACTTTTTTTATGCTGAAAAGTTTCGTGGAGTAAGAGAAACACATCATTGTTTGAAAACAGAAAATTCTTATTTTGAAATAATTATAGACCCACAGAAAGTTCCAAATATCATACAGAGAGGTCCTGTGCATCCTTCACCCAGTCTCCCCAATGGTTACATCTTATGTAGATACAGTTAAACATCAAAGCAAAGAAACTGATAATTGGCATAATGTGTATATATCACACATGTAGACTGCGCAAAAGCACCACGAAAATCGAGATAGGCAACTATTCTATTGTCACAAGGATCTTCCTCTTGCTTCCCCTTCATAGTCATATCCAGCCTCTGCCTATCTCCCCTCTGTAACCCCTGGAAACCACTAACCTCTCCCCCATTACTATAGTTGAGTCATTCTGAGAATGTTTTATATACATATGTGTGTGTGTCAGAGTCTGTGTGTGTGTCAGAGTCTGTATATGTGTGGTGTGTAATCATGTGGTATGTGACCTTTGGGGGGTTTTTTCAGTATAATGTTCTTGAGATCCATTCACACGGTTGTGTTGTTCCTTTTTACTGCTGAGTATTACATGCTGGTATGGATAAGAAATACGTCTTCAATATTGGCACTTCAGGCTCTATGATAACTGACAAATACTTTTGAGCACAGGAGCCATTTCAAGATCTCTCATCAATGCTTTCTCTGTCAACAAGTAGGATCAGGCATAGCCTTTTCATTTTTATTTTTATAAAAGATTTGAAAAGTCAAAACTTAGTTATGGGAACATAGGTGGAAATTCTTCTTATTCCCAGAAAAATATTTTAAAGACATTTTCAACATCATTTCTTATACAAATAATCAACATGTTGATTAGAAATAATTCTTATATAATGCTTTAAGTAGGGCTTCAGCTGCTAATTTCTTGTTAACCACCTTTGAACCATCATATCCATATAAAGATAAGACAGTATGCATTTTAAATACTCTGTAATCACATTGACCTTCTTAAATCAGTGTAAATTGGTGATATTTCATTTATTTGTCAGTGTCCTAAACTCTTATGCAAATTCATGCCCTTGGTTAGGCAGGTAGTGAATAGTGTGCAATGTCTGCTGAATGAACTGATGAGAGTCATCAGCCTAAGATTGTAAGAATCCTAGAATTTCAGTGATTAGGAAGTAGTAGCTCTTATTATTAGCTATTATTAGAACATCAGTTCCTTGAAGGCAAGAATATGTATCTTGGATCTGTATATCCCTTGGACTTGGCACAGTGCTTGACACAAAGTTGATTTTTAATCAATAAACCTATTGAAAGAATTAACTCAATTTTTAAAAAGCAACAATCTTTTTTTTTTTTTTTTTTTTTTTTTTTTTTTTTTTTTTTTTTTTTTTTTTTTTTTTTTTTTTTTTTTTTTGAGGCAGTGTTTCGCTCTGTCACTCAGGCTGAAGTGCAGTGGTGTGATCTCGGCTTACTTCAGCCTCTGCCTCCTGGGTTTAAGTGATTCTCCTGCCTCAGCCTCCTGAGTAGGTGGGACTACAAGTGTGCACTACCACACCTGGCTAATTTTTTATTTATTTTTTATTTATTTATTTTTTATTTTGGTAGAGATGGGGTTTCATCATATTGGCCAAGCTGATCTTGAAGTCCTGACTTCAAATGATCTTCCTGCCTCGGCCTCCCAAAGTGCTGGGATTTTAGGCATGAGCCACCATGTCCTGCCAATGAGCAAAAATCTTTCTTTTGTCTGACTTATGGCATAAATCAATAAGAGCCTCTTTTCTTTTTGTGTGTTATTTAAAAGCTGGTATTTAATTAATACTTGATAAATTAATATATGTTGCAGCAAAGAAGTCAGAGATTCAATTCAAAACAGGAAATTCCCTTCTCAAGAGAATTTGCCTGGATACCACATCCCTTTCTATCCTTCATATAGGATTGTGCATGGCTTCTTGAACTTTCAGGCCTGTGTTCAGGATATAATATCCTCTTTGGAGTTGTACCTCAGTCTAATGAAACAAATTATCCAAGAACTACCACATGGGCTATTTATACTACTAAATCATCTGAACCGGTATGATGGTAAATGTTTTATAAGTGGCTCTCTAAACAAAACAAAACAAAATAAAACACCAAAGAATTTGGTTTGTAGTCTTTGCCAATTTCTGTGGTGTGAATACTCCTACTTTGGCCAATTTCAAGCTATCAACATGAAGTCACTGAATGCTGGGTTGAGAAGAGATATGTAGAATCAGCTCCTGCTGAGCTAGCTCTAACAGGTAGCTTCCTTTCCCTACTTTTCCCACCACATACACTTAGGGGAAGGTAACAGGGCAAGTGTACCCTGGATGTTCAGCTTGCCCTAGATTTGGGGCTTGTTCTGCAGAAGCACATGGTCTCCTCATTTCCTCCCTAAGTATGCCCAAGCTGACCCAGCACTGAGAAGGTGAGAACTTCAGTTTGAGTTTACTTACTCAAACAATGTATTTCCTGAGGCTTTGTGAGACAGCGTATCATAGCAGTTTTGTGCACTTCAATGATACAGGCTCTACTCTAGACATGCTGCCTCACCAGGACCATATTACAATGTAGGTGAGCTATGTTTACGTAATGTGGCAGTGACTGGTATCTTGCTTACCATGCTCGTTCAATAAAGCACCAGAAACAGTTTTGCAGGCAATGAGAGCATATATTTTGCCTTTATGCTATGTTCATTTTCATCACATTCAAAAGACTTTACCAAAAGCAACAGGCCTTACACTAAGTGCAAATGACTTTCTTTGGGAGTATAGAAGAACCATGGTCTTCTCATGTTGGAAAAAGAAGAGATTGAATGTTGTTGGAGCCAATGCCCTCCTTCCTGTTTAAAAATAAAGCCCCACATGACTGATAGAAATTTTGTTGGGTCACGTGGTGCCTTGAATAATGTAACAATGGAAACATGGATTAACTGGACACAGGGTGGTTATACCAACAGAACAGCCCTGTCCTCCTTGCAACATCTGCTTGATCTTATGAGTTAGAAAGGTACTCTGCTGTGATGGTTTAAATTGGATAACAAAGGGTTCTAGAAAGCAGATTATAGATCTGTGGCACCTCAATTAAATTCAATTTAACTGACCATAAAAATCACCCAGAGAAGCTTGTTAAACATACACACTCCTGAACTCCATCTGCTACGAGAGAGACAGAGAGCTGTGATTTTACAATTTTTTTGCCACTGAAAATGTGATCCCTAGAGCAGAAGCAATGGCATCACTTTGAAGTTTGCTGGAAATGCAGAATCCCAGGCCCCACCTCAGACTTGAAATTGGAATCTAAACAACAAAATTCACAAATAATTCATATAAGTCTTCAAGTTTGAAAAATATTACTAAATCTTTCATTTTTTTATTGTGGCAAAAAGCATATAATATAAAATTTACCATCTTGACAATGTTTAAGTATACAGTACAGTAGTATTAACTATATGCATGCTGTTGTGCAGCTCATCACTAGACGTTTTTGTTTTGCAATACTAAAAGCTGATACCCATTACCCAACTCCCCATTTCCTCCTCCTCTCTCCCAGACCTTGGGAACAACACTACTTTCTGTTTCCATGAGTTTGACTATGTTAGACATCTCACAAAGTGGAATCATGCGTTATTTGCTTTTTGTGACTGGCTTGTTTCATTAGCATAATGTCCTCAAGGATCATTCAGGTTATAATACATAACAGAAATAGTCCGTTGTATATATATAAACACATTTTCTCTATCCTTTCAACTATCCATGGACATTTAGGTTGCCTCCACCTCCTGGTTGTGAATAGCACTGCAATTAACACAGGTGTGCAAATCTCTCTTCAACATGCTGTTTTCAATTATTTTGAATATATACCAAACGTTAGGATTGCTAGATCACATGGCAATTCTGTTTCTAATATTCTGACTGTAAGGTGGAGATGTAATGATTTCCCATCAAAATCATCAGAGGAATGAACAGGAGCATTGTTGTGGTAGAGGGAGACTCTCTGGTGATTTTCTTGGGCATTTTTCTGTTAAAGATTTGGCTGACTTTTTAAGAACACTCTTACATTAAGCAGATGTTATCATTCTTTGGCCCTCCAGAAAGTCAATAAGATAAATGCTTTGAGCATCTCAAAAAACTGTTGCTATGAACTTTGCTCTTGACCAGTTGATTTTCTCTTTGACTGAACCACTTCCACCTCTTTGTAGCCATCTCTTTGATTATGCTTTGTCTTCATGATTGTACCGGTAAAGACATGTTTCATCTCTCGTTACAACCCTTTGAAGAAATGCTTCAGGATCTTGATCCCATTTTAAAATTCAAAATCTGACCCTAGTTTGAAATTTTGATTGAAAGCTCTGTTCTTGTCTGCAGCTGATCTGGGTACATGATTTTGGCATCTATTGAGTAGAAAGTTTGCTCAACTTCAATTTTTGTCAGAATTGTGTTAGCTGAACCAATTGAGATCTCTCTGGTGATGGCTATTGTTTCTGGTGTTAATCAGTCCACTTGAAACAGGGCACAGATAAGCTTAATTTTTTCCTTGCAAATTAACATGGATGGTCTGGCATTACAGGCTTCATCTTGAAAATTGTTTTGTCCTTTCTCAGACCAAGTTATCCAATTATAAACCACTGATTCTTTGGAGTATTTTCCCCAAAAACTTTCGGTAAGGCATCAACAATGTCGCCATTTTGCTACCCAATATTTACCAAAAATTTGATGTTTGTTCTTTCTTCAATCTTGGCAGAATTCATGCTGCTCTGATATAGGTTATTCCAAACTGATGCCTTATCTTTCTTAGTCCCTCAAACTGGATTCTGATCAGACATATTATAACACATTAGTAGAAATTTGTTTTAGTGTAAAAAAGTTTTGAAATCCATGCATAATTTTTTCATAATATGCATTTTCCATGTACTTTCTGAATGCCCCTCATATGATCTTCCATTCTATTGGTTGTCTTTTTGTTCTATGGATTGTTTCCTTATCTGCACAGAAGTTTTTCAGTTTGAAGTAATCCTAATGTCTTTTTTTTTTTAACTATGGTATTAGTGCCATATCCAAGAAATGATGGCTAAATCCAATGTACAGAAGCTCTATTTTCTTTTAGGACTTTATAGTTTTATATTTACATCTCTGATCCATTTTATAAAAATGTTTTGTATAGTTTAAGATAAAAGATCAACTCCATTTTTTGCATATGGATATCCAGTTTTTCCAACATTATTTGTTGAAGAGACTATCTCTTCACCAGTGTCTTGGTATCTTTGTTGAAGATTATTTGGCCATGGACACCATAGTTTATTTCTGGGCTCTCTATTTTGTTCTATTAATCTTTACATCTATTTTTATGTAAGCAGCACACTATCCTGATTACTGGCATTTTGGGGGGATGTTTTGAAATCAGGAAATGTGCAGCCTCCAAATTTGTTATTCTTTTCTCAAGATTATTTTAGTTATTCATGGGCCCCTTGAAATTCTGTATGAATTTAAGAATTTTATTTTCTATGCCTGCAAAAAATGCCATCAGGATATTGATAGAAATTGCACTGAATCTGTAGATCAATTTAGGTAGAATGGACTCTCCAATAATAATAGTTAAAATCTAATCCACAAATACAGGGATGAGTGTCTATTTATGTATATGTTTTTTGACTTTGCTTAGCAAAATTTTGTAATTTTCAGTATAAATATTTGCCCCCTTGGTTTATTCCTAAAATTTATTATTTCTGATGTTATTACAAGTGGTATTATTTTCTCAATTTCCTTTTCAGATTGTTCATTATTAGTGTGTAGAAATGCTATTGATTTTTGTGTGTTGATTTGGTATCCTGCAACTTAGCTAAAATTGTTTATTTGTTTTTTATTTTTGTAGCTTTCTACATATAAGATTATGTCATCTGCAGACAGAGATTAATTTTACTTCTTTCCTTTCCAATTTGGATGCCTTTCTTTAATTACTTACTTATTTATTTTTTGTCTAATTGCTCTGTCTAGGACTTCCAAAACTAGGTTAAATAGAAGTGCTGAGAATGGGCATCCTTGCCTTGATCTTAGACAAAAAGCTTTCAGTTTTTCACTGCTAAGCATGGTGTTAGCTGTGGCTTTTTCATATACGGCTTTCATTAGATTGAGGTAGTTTCCTTCTACACTTTGTTGAGTGTTTTTATCATGAAAAGGTATTGAGTTAGGCCGGTCATAGTGGCTCACGCCTATAATCCCAGCACTGTGGGAGGTTGAGGCAGGAGGATCACTTGAGATCATGAGTTTGAGATCAGCCTTGCCAACATGGTGAAACCTTGTCTCTACTAAAAATACAAAAATTAGCCAGGCGTGGTGGCATGCGCCTGTAGTCCCAGCTGCTTGGGAGGCCTAGGTGGGAGATATGTTTAAACCTGGGAGGCAGAGGTTGCAGTAAGCCAAGATTACATGACTGCACTCCAGCCTGGGCCACAGAG
>NW_016107686.1:1945866-1985377 GCF_001604975.1 Cebus imitator | reverse complement strand
AGAGAGAGAGAGAGAGGGGAAGGAAGGAAGGAAAGAAAGAAAAAAAGAAAGAAATGGTATTCAATTTGGTCAAATGCTTTTTCTTCAGCAGTTGAAGTAATCACGTGGTTCTGGTCCTTCATTCTGTTAATGTAGCATACTATATTGATTTTTGAGCCATTTTTTGCATTTCAGGTATAATCCTTTTAATGTGCTGCTGAATTCAGTATGCTAGTATTTTGTTGAGGATTTTTGGATCAATGTTCATCAGGGTTATGTTCTGTAGTTTTTTTGCATTCTTGTTTGTTTTTGATTTTGGGATAATGTTGAGCTTACAGAATGAGTCTAAACGTGGTCCCAGTTCTTCAATTCTTTTGAAGGGTTTGGGAAAAACTAGTGTTAATTCTTTAAATATTTGGTAGAATTCTCCAGTGAGGCATCTGGTCCAGGGATTTTCTTTATTAGGAGGATTAAATTACTGCTTCAATCTCCTTACTAGTTATAAGTCTATCACATTTTCTATTCCTTCAAGACTCAGTCTTAAGCAGTTGTATGTTTCTAGCAATTTATCTGTTCCTTCCAGGTTATCCAATTTTTTTGGTGCATAATTATTTATAGTGGTCTTTTATACTCCTTTTTACTTCTGAATCATTTGTTTTATGTCTCTTCTTTAATTTCTGATTTTATTTATTTGAGTCTTCTCTCTTTGTTCTCAGTCTACTATGGATTTGTCAGTTTGGTTGACCTTTTTAAAAATCAACGCTTGCTTACACTGATTTTTTTCCTATTATTTTTGTATTCTGTATTTCCTTTATCTCTGCCCTAACGTATATTATTTTGTTACTTCTGTTGATTTGTCAGTTTTAAAAATCTTTCTAGTTCTCTGCAGTGCAAAGTTAGGATGCTGATTTGAGATATTTCTTCTTTTTTATTGTAAGTATTTATCATCACTAACCTCACTCTTATTACTGCTTTTGCTGCATCCATAAGTTTTGGTATGTTGTAGTTTCATTTCCATTTGTCTCCTGATATTTTTTAAATTACACTGTGACTTCTTCTTCAACCCACTGGTTGCTTAAGAATGAGTTGTTTAATTTTTACATATTTGTGGATTTCCTGTTTTCTCTCTGCTATCAATTTCTCATTTAATTCCATTATAGTCAGAAAGAATATTATGTATGATTTCAATTTTCTTAAATCTGTTAAAACTTATTTGTATCCTAACATATGGTCTCTATTAGACACTGTTCCTACGTGTGCTTGAGTAGATTTCATATTCTGTTGTAGTAGGGTGCAGTGTTCTTTATATGTTTGTTATGTCCAACTGTCATATAGTGTTGTTCACATCCTCTGTTTCCTTATTCGTCTTTTGTCTGATTGTTCTATCCATAATTGAAACTAGAGTATCCAAGTATCCTACTATTGTTTGCTTCATACACTTGGAAACTCTGTTAGGTGCATACATAGTTCTAATAGCTGTATCTTTCTGATGAATCAATCATTTTATCATTATATAATGTTTTTCTCTTGTGACAGTTTTTGTCTTAAAGTTTATTTGGTCTGATATTAATATGGTCACTCCTGCTCTCTTTAGGTTCTGGTTTGCATGGAATATTTTCTTCTATTCTTTCATTTTCAGCTTGTGTGTTCCCCTAGATCTAAAGTGTACCTCTTCTAGACAGCAAATAGCTAGATCCTGTTTATTTTTAATACACCCAATCTATATCTTTTAATTGGGGCATTTAATCCATTTACATTTAAAATAATTAGAGATAATTAGGGAAGGGCTTATAATTGCCATTTTGTTCAATTGTTTTATGTATCTTGTAACTTTTGTTTTTCCCCTTTCTTCTCTTTCTGTCTTCTTTTGTGTTTCCTTGATTTTTATTTGTTTTAATTTTTATTTATTTATTTTTGAGACAGAGTCTCACCCTGTTACCCAGGCTGGAGGGCAGTGTTGTGATCTCACTCACTGCAGCCCCTGCCTCTCGGGTTCAAGCGAGTCTCATGCCTGAGCCTCCAGAGTAACTGGGATTACAGGCATGTGGCACCACGCCCAGCTAAACTTTGTATTTTTACTAGACATGGGGTTTCACCACATCAGCCAGTCTGGTCTTGAACTCCTGGCCTCAAGTGATCTGCCTGCCTCGGCCTCCTAAAGTGCTGGGATTACAGGCATGAGCCACTGCACCCAACCTTGTGTTGCCTTGATTTTTTAAATTGATGTTTTGATTCCCTGCTCATTTCCCTTAGTGTATATATGTATAGATACTATCTTTGTGGTTAACACTGTAATTATATAGCACATCTTAAAGTTATAATACTCTATTCAAGCTGGCAACAATTTAACTTCAATCACATATAAAATTCCCTTTATTTACATCCTGCTCCCCCACTTTATGTTACTGATGACACAAATTACCTCCTTTCGTACTGTATAGCTATTAATGTAGATTTATAGCTACCTTTTATACTTTTAAAAAAAACTCTATATCAGATTTATTGATAAAAGTACCTCCAATACTATAGGATTTTATATTTGTCTGTATGTTTACCTTTAGCTGGGAGTTTTAAATTTTCATATGCTTTTGTATTGTTTGTGATCCTTTCATTACAAGTGGAAGGACTCCCTTCAGCATTTCTTGTAGAGTAGGTGTAGTGGTGATAAACTCATTTAGCTTTTATTTACCTGGGAAAGTTTCAATTTCTTCCTCATTTTGGGAGGATAGTTTTGCCAGATATAGTATTCTTGATTGGCAGCTCTTTCTTTCAGCACTTTGAATAGATCATCCCACTCCCTTCTAGCATGCACTATCTGCTGATAAATCTGTTGATAATCTTAGAGATGCATACTTGTATGTGATGAGTTGCTTTTCTCTTGCTGCTTTCAAGGTTTTCTTTTGGTCTCTGACTTTTGATACCGATTATGATGTGTCAGTGTATATCTCTCTGAATTCATCCTAGTTGCAGTTTTTGAGCTTCTAAAGTTTGTGAGTCCATTTTCTTGTCCATACTTGGGAAGTTTTCAGCCATTTTTTCTTCAGATAGGCTCTCTGTCTTTTTCTCTCTTTATTCACTGTAAATTACATAATACTTATATTGTTGCACTTGATGGTGTCCTATAGGCCCTTCAGCTTTCGTCACTTTTCTTCATTTTTTTTTTTCCTTTCTGCTCCTCTGCCTCAATAATTTCTAATGATCGGTCTTCAGATTCACTGATTTTTTTTTCCTGTCTGGTCAAGCCTGTTGTTAAATCTCTCTAGTCAATTGAGTATTGCATTTTGAATTCACTTATTGTATTCTTCAGTTCCAGAATTTTTTGGGATTTGTTTTCATCTTTAATCTCTGTTGATACTCTCATTTATCTATCTGTACTGTCTTTTAATTCTTTGACTATCTTTATGAGAGTAATTTGAATTCTTTGGCAATTCATTTACCTGTGTTTCTTTAGGGTTGACTTCGGTAGATATAATTTGTTCCTTTGGTTGGGCCATGTCTTCTGGTTTCTTTGTGTGCTCTATTATCTTCTCTTGGAATCCTGGCATTTGAAAAATCAGATGCTTCTGCTAGTCTTTGCAGTCTGAGAGCAATCAGTCTAGCTAGAGATTATGCAGATCTCTCAAGCCTTTGCTAATGATGCGTATTGTCTGGGCTTTTGTATATAAACCCCTAATTGAAGATTTGTTGGTTTCTACTCAGGAGCTTCCCGTCTTTCTACTCAAAAGCTTCCCTTGGTCTCTATATCAGGTACTTTGGACTTTCTAGTGTGGCAGGAAGCATTAGATTTTTCTCTGTTGGTGCTGGAGCTCCCTTAGTGCCTGTGGTACAGGCTGATAGCAAACCAAGCCACGTTGATGGCCTTTGTTCTCAGGGGGTCTCCCACAAAGCCCAGTTTCTGTCATCATTTAGATTCAGGCAAAACAGAAACCACTCCCTTGGGTAATACTTCCCCCTCAAAAATAAAAATATTAGATGTATCTTCCACTCTTCTCTTTCCCTCTCCAGAAAATTAGGAATTGGAAGTTTTCTACTGATAGCTCTGTGTTATGTTGCAGGGAGTCGAAGGTGGTCTAGCAAGCAAGTGCCATAAATTTTCCTAAAGTGCTTTAATGTTATTGGTTTTACACTTGACTGGAGTGCAGAAATCTCTTAACTGGTTTTATTTCTCTCAATGGCAATTGATCCATTGGGGAAAAAGGGTCTGGGCCTTCCTATTTGGCTATTGTGGTGACATCAACCCCCATACCAAATCTTGAATGTCAATCTAATTAATACTCCTTAGATTAGGCTCCCCAAATGCAATCAATTTTGCCAAAAGGTGGTGGAGGGGGAAAAATGGTTACTTCATTTATTTATTCACAAATTCAAAGAGACTTGAGGTAGATAATGGTAAAACACATAAAGTAGTAAATACATTAAAATATGACGCATCTCAAACAGGGGAAGAGTAGAAAACAATCTCACTAGAATTAGTACAACAGAGTTAAATTAGTCCCAGACTGGGCAAAGAGAAAAGTAACATATTTCCTGCTGACTGATGAAAAACTTTACTTGTTTACTAGAAGACGTAAACTTTTCTCCTTTTAAGAGAGAAGTTCTACATTTTTATGATAAGTTTTACATTTTATGAGGAATTTATTGGCAATATCTTTATGTAAAGGGCTATGGACTTCAAGATGGATAATCCCTTCATAGCAGTTTTACAGAAGAGTCAGAGATTTTGGTTATAGGGTAGTGTATAAAGTATTAATGCTCAGTGATGCCTTCGGCTGCATTCTAGAGTAATATTTTAAACTCTAACTCACTGACTGCATTTCTTTGGGGGAACTGATATAAGGGATTATCATAATGTTTATCACAATATTTATCAGCTTTCAATGTCTCCCCTCAGTTGACTTTATGACAGTCACATCATGCAACACCTTAGCGCAATCATCACATTGTAGTCTGTCAAGACATTCTCTGTGCTTTATTCCTAGTCATTCTCTTGTTGAAATGGGGCCTTCAGCCATGGTTGGAATCTCTGATTCCTGCTCTTTCCCTTATAAAGGGGTTCTTGGGATTCAGAGTGCTTTTTTTTTTTCCCCATTTATTTATCTTATTGCATTTTAGGTTTTGGGGTACATGTGAATAACATGCAAAATTGTTGCATAGGTACACACGCCTTTGTAGGGACATGGATGAACCTGGAAACAATCATTCTCAGCAAACTGACAGAAGAGCAGAGTGCTTTTTGATCTAAAATCAGACATGTGGTAGGGAGACTATGTTCAATTTTTAAAAACAACAACAACAACAACAACAAAAGCCCTCTGTGTAGGACAGATTTCCTATTTTAGGGTGGTGGTTCTCAAGGGTGGTCTTGGATCAGCCGCGTCAGCATCAACATCAACCAGAAACATGTTAAAAATGTAAATTCCCAGGTTCCACCCTAGAACTACCGTATCGGATATTCTCAGGGTAGGGCTCAGTAACCTGTGTATGAACATGTCCTCTAGATGACTCTGATGCATGATAAAGCTTGAGAATCGATATTTTAGAAAAATTCAATGGCTTTATAAACCTGATCAATTAAAACAACAGTAGCCCAATTCTGTTGTTTTTTGGAGTCACCACTGGGGAGCTTAAAGAAAAATGTCTGGGTCTCATGCCAAGAGACTGAATTAGTTGATAAAAAGTATGGGAGTTCCCCAGATAACTAATCTGCACAAAAATTGAGAACCACAGAAATGGGATTTACTGATGTCATAACTATCTGCAAGTTTTTGGTATGAATACTAAGAGAAAAAAAAAAGCCAAAAACCTTTTAATATTGTGATAAACACCTTTAAGTTTACAAAGGCTTTCATATGTAATTCTGTTAGTTTTCACAGTAAAGTGAGTAATGGCATCCTCCTACTACTGGTAAGTGTACGCTCAATAACTTGATAAAGATGCCAAATTTGATTTTAAGAGCCAATGCACAGCTTCCCTCTTCATGATAACTTAAGTAAAGCTCTTGCCTAGATGACTGCAGTTGCGTAAGAAAGGCATTTGTCCTCTCATTAGATGATGATCACACTCAGCACATTTGATTATTTTGTAATCTGGCTCAACGAGGCAGTTGAGAAATCAGACTTAGATGCAGATGAGCACTTGTGAAACTCCCTATGAAATAACTTTTAGTTAGCCTTAATGTTTTTCTAATTTGGGAGCCAATCATCTGGATAGATGCCAAATTAACCAGATAATTGCTGAAGGCTGCACCTCACTTTAATTGGGCCATCAGTTACTTTACGGTATTTGAGTGTCCTGCCAGGGTCAGATGTGTTCCACCATACAGGCCAGGAAAACCCCTGTGATACTGAACCATTAGACATAATTTCCTCAGGGTAGAAGCTACTTCTCTTCTACTATACAGTCCTGGAAAAGTCACGTCATATTCAAAAGACCACTGGGCAGGTACCCACTCACCATTAGGAATAGCACTTCCCATTGTAAAATCAAATTTTTTTTTCACAATATCCTCATAGTAAGCAAAATCAAAGATTTTTGACCCCTACCACTTCTGCAACCCTGCTTAAGGGTAGCCTTAGGGAGGGAGTAATATGGAGATTTTTTTAAAAGCTAGCCTCATTATCTCAAGGTGGAAACGGGTCTGAGGTACAGTTTATGTTCCAGAAATCTCCCTTCTGGTAACTAGAATTAGGCTAGATTTCACCTAAGATCCCATTCTTGTTTGGTTCCTCCTTCTTCCTTATTCTGCTTTTCCTTACAGGTTTTCCCTGGAGAACACTCTTTCAGTGAATTGCAAATACCTGAATACTTGCCCCAGACTTGCTTTGGAGATCTTAGCTATCCTCTATATTTACCCAGTGATTTCACATTTGGCAATTTAATCAGCAGTCCCCATTACCAATATGATCATCTAAGTGGGCGTAAATACTAAACCTGAGTAGAATTATTACTCTAGAAAAGTTATTTTTTTCACCAACAACAAAATACCTTAGTTGCTTTTTAAGTTATTTATAGAAGATTCAGTCTCCCCATGATTACAAGACTCTATTAACTCCAATTGTAATTCACACACCTTCATGAGTGGGGAAGAGGGATGGAATGATGGTTATCACCTAAGAAGCAACATCAGGGATACCCACAGGTGTATATCCCACAAGTGAATCTTACCCATGACTCGGGCTCATGCTGAAAAGGCCTGGGAACAGTTGCCTTGGGAAATAATAAACTATCAATTGTAATAGTCAGTCATAAACAAGCACACTTCCATTTGATGTACTCATAACCAGGCCTACCAATATACTGATCTCAAGATAAAAGTCTCTCTATGGTGTTTGCCTATCCAGTGAGTAAATCACCCAGCACACAGATTAATTATTTAGCAGTTAATCCATTAAATACAGACATGTTACATACACATTAAATACCAAGACCGAACACATAAAATAAAACTAAGGGAAAAACCTATTAAATATATGCTTTCTAACCATCTCTTATTCATGACTATAGGGCTATCACCCAACATGAAAAGGAATCTCCTCTACAGCATTGGAGGTTCCTGATATTTAATCAATAGGTGGAACCAACATATTTTGTTGTTGTTGTTCTTATACAGATCATCAAGAGATAATCTTTTTTATTTTTTTGAGACAGAATCTCACTCTGTCACCCAGGCTGCAGTGCAGTGGTGCAATCTTAGCTCACTGCAACCTCTGCCTCCTGGATTCAAGTGATTCTCCTGCCTCAGCCTCTCAGGTAGCGGGGATTTCAGGCGTGCACCAACATGTCCAGCTAATTTTTGTATTTTTAGTAGAGACAGGGTTTTGCCATTTTGGCTAGGCTGGTCTGGAACTACTGACCTCAGATGATCCATCTACCGCGACCTCCTCAAGTGCTGGGATTACAGGTGTGAGCCACCAAGCCCAGCCAAGAGATAACCTTAAGATATTACCTTGTTTCCATTTTGTTTCTTTGTTCAATTCAGCATCATCATGATTCTAATACAGGTAATGACAATTCAGTTATTTGATCCAAAAGAGCCAAACTATTACTGCTACATAAGGAACAATCATGTTATAGCTTACGCATGTTAACCAATGTTAATTTCTGTGTGTTTTTAAATAGTCAGATGTCTTCTCCCTCATTCATTTAAGAGGGACTCTAGGGGTTTATCCACCTCAATACTTAACCACCCTTCAATTCACCTGAAATATATTACTGTGAGTTTTTGGAAGGAAAAATGGATATTAAATAGGGAACTTCTAAGCTTGTCATTCAAGAATCTCCAAAACTAGTCCTTAATGACTTTTCCATCTTTCTTTTTTAAGTTTAAATTTTGCCCACATATGCTTTATGTATTTAAATCAAAATTTTTATTTATTATTTTAGTTTTTGATTGACACATACAATTGTATGTATTACATATAACATGTTTTGAAAAATATATATACATTGTAGAATGACTAAATCTAGCTAATTAACATAAATTACCTTATATAGTTATTTCTGTGGTGAAACACTTAACATCCACTCCCTCAGCATTTTTTGAGAATATGATATCTTGTTATTAACTGTAATAATTGTGCTATCCAAAGAGTGCTTCAAATTGTTTGTCCCATCTAACTGAAATGTTGTATTCTTTAAACAACATCTTCCCAACCCTCCCCCACCGATTTCCCCAGCCCCTGGCAACCACCATTCTGCTCTATTTCTTTGAGATAAACTTTTTTAGACCCCACAAATGAGTGAGATCATGTGACACCTGTTTTTTTGTGCCTGATATTTCACATAGGTTGATATCCTCCAGGTTCATCCTTCTTGTCACAAATGACAGGATTTTCTTCTTTTTTTATGGCTACATAGTATTCTACTGTGTGTGTGTGTGTGTGTGTGTGTGTGTATGTATACACACACACACACACACACACACACACACACACACACCAAATTTGAGTTTGCCCACTCATCCACTGATGAGTCAACATTTTTAAAAAACATTCAAGATTCTGTATGTGCAAGAAACTACCTCAGATATTTTGTAACTTTGAGTCTTTGTTCTAGCCATTTCATTCTGATCTGGAATATTCTTTGTGTTTCTCAAAATCTAAATTTTTCAGGGCTTAGCTTTCTAACCCAACCCATTAGCCAGACTCCCTTTCCTTAATTCCTGCAAACCTTACATTTTTACAACTTGTTTGGCCTATATAATTTGATGACTTGCCTTTATTGTTCTCATGTTAAACATGGTTAAATAATTTCTCAGGCATTTTCATTTTATCTTCACTGCTCTAGTGCTGTGGTCTGAATGTTTGTGTCCCTCCAAAATTCCTATGTTGAAATCCTAAACCCTAAGGTGATGGCACTAAGAGGCAGGACCTTTAAGAGGTGAAGCCCTTATGGGGTGAAGTGCCTTATGAATGGGATTATTACCCTTAATAAAAGAAGCCCAAGAGACCTTCACACCTTCTGCCATGTGAAGACACAGTGAGAGGTTGTCAGTCTGCAAACCAGAAGAGGGTTTTCACCAGAACTCAGCCATGCTGGCAGCCTGGTCTCACACTTTCACCTTCCAGAACTATCAGAAATAAAAATTTGTGGTCTATAAGCCACCATGTTTATGGTATTTTTGTTAGAGCAGCTTAAACAGACTAACACTTCTAGTTTGCTGGCATTGGGAAGCTTAAAGGGCTCAGATCAAAAATTCATTTGTAATTAGACAGTTCCAATTGGAAATGATTTTTAAATAAACCCCTTAATGTAAAAGTTGGAGCAGTGATTTGCAGCTAACAGGCTTTGAATCCTGTTACTAGAGAGAGGGGGAAGGGGTAGGCAAAGGTGGCTTTAAGCCATTATGCGTGCACGTATGCATACACATATATTCTGTTATTTTCAGCTATGGGTAGGCACTCTAGATAAAAATCATTAAACAGCCTTTCTTACATTATTGGAGTCATTTTTTTCTATCAGCTTTTCTTATTTCAATAAAGGGGACTACAAAATCTTTTAAAATTATAAAGGGGTCCCTAGACACATAAATTGGCTAGTACTCATCCAGAGGGTTTTGAGACACTATGATTCATTTCATTAGGACACATCTCACTTGTAGCTGTTCTTCCAACTAGCTGACATATAGCAGAATAGAGAACATACTTGTTTCAGAAGAAACTCCTAAGCAATCTGCCATGGTGAACTGTGCTCCAGAAGAGTCAGTTCCAAATACCAAGTCAGCAAAACTGGGCAGAAGGGAACAATTGAACTTGTTCTGGAAGGAGATGAAAAGTATTGTTCCTAATATTTATAGGATGAGAGGTATGTGTGTTTAGTCTTCCAGTAGGCCTAGCCAAGCTGATGCTTATTCCCAAAGCACAGAACCATTAGGAGGCCTCTTTCAAAAAGGCTCCATCCCTATGAAATCTCGCTATCATTATTTTGGATGGGATTTGGGTCAATGCTAAAGAACTTAATGAGAAGAGCAGCTGTGGAAGTTTTTCTTTCTTTCTATTTTTTTACATTGTACAGGATGGCAGTACATTCTACTTGAGAGAATTTACTTCTATATGCGAGATTTCCATGCTAGGCATCAATTAATGTTTTCCAGAAGGGAAACTCAGGACTCTGAAACAATTGATCAGAGCACGTGAATTAACTCCTTTGTGTGATATTTTTCTCTTATTCATAATCTTCTATTAAGCTCTCACCAAGGAGAATGACTCCTTAAAGCCTCTAAAAAGGAAGCAGTTCCCAAATCATTTACGTTTGTTTTTTTGTTTTTAGTTTTCATTATCATCTCTTCTTTTATAACAATAGATACATTCAAGATTTTTCTATAGGATTATGCAAGTTGTTGGTCTTAACTTTTTTTTTTAATGTCCATAGATTTATCTGTTCACTCAACTATGCTTTTAATTATTTACTGACTTAATTTATTAATTCATTTTAATAAAATAATCTCTCAACTTCTTCATTCAACACACTCATTCATTTTTACATTCATTCAATATTTATTGAGTGCATACTATGTGCTTCAATACTGTATTAAGTCCTGGGAATAAAATGATAAATTAAACCAAATATGATCCTTGATATCATGGGGAAGTTAAAATATGGTGGAAGACAAAGACAGAAAAATCACATAAATAAATGTAAACTGTAACTGTCATAAACGAGAAGTAAAAGATAGTATAAAAACCTGTAATAGGAAGAGTTGACCCAACCATGATTTTCTGAGGAACCACCAATGAAGCTGGGAGATGGGAAATGAGAAGGAGTTACAGAAATGAAGAGGGAAGGAAAAGTGTTTCAGGCAAAGGATGTACTCACTACATACCAGTGGCCTACAGAGGAAGAGAGGATGGTGAATATGTAGAACAGAAAAGTCAATGCAACTGAAGAGGAGGTAGGAAATGGCACACGATGAAAGATGTAGCTGGGGGAAAGATCATTAATGCATAGTCTGGAAAAATTCAGATGTGGAAGAACAGGGTTTATTCTGTCAGCTGTTCAAATAAGCCTTTCCAAATCAAGTCAGCTCTTATTCCCTCCAAGCTCAAGTTTGCACCAAATCAGCAGCAGGCTCCAAAAAACATCTCAAAAACTTTGCTCAATTTAGAAATGCAGTCAATACAGGAATAAAAATGAGTGCCAAGGGAAGCATGGTCCCCATTGTAAGCATCGAAGAGGCTGATTTAGAAAGTGTTCTCTTGTTGTTGCTTATAGATTTGCTTATTACTTGTTTGTGGAGTAGTATCTTTGGACTAAAGATTTCTTTACTCCTTTTCTTGGCTTGAACACTTACGCTTGGCAAAGAACAAGTTAGTTTAGTGATTTAAAGAGTTGTGTTTTTTTTTTCTTGCCAGTATAAAGACTCACCTATAACATTAAGCTCTGCATTGGAAAAGATAACTCCATGTTTATTCTCTGCCAAACACTGATACATGCCAGCATCTGAGAGGTTCACTACTGTTATGTTGAGTGTTCCTTGCTCAATTTGAATTCTATCCTGTGAAAGAAAAGAGGAACATAAAAACAATGACCTTCTACATCTGAGACTTTAAGGAAATTTTACCATGTGCAATATGAAGGAAGCTTAATGGGAAGAAAATAGCCATCATATAAGCAATTTACATAACACGATCTATTTATCTGTCAACTAAATTTGTGGCAGGTAAGATGCTAAATGGAACAACCAGTACATCAGTTGGTAAATGGAATTTAAATTGTAGGATTCTCTTGAGTTCTCATTGATTTAATAGTGAAGCCATTCAGATTAATATCCCCTCTAAACAGAAGAACTTGACATTTAAAATGCTTTTTTACTTTAAGGCTTTGTACTAACCAGAGTTAGGGGGTTTTGAAATATAACCAAATTTACTGTTTAGAGTGCTTAAAACACTCAAATTTTGGGCAAATGACACTTTAAAGGTTAATAAGATTACAATCTTGGGTGAAACAGAGGCAAATATTTAATATCAGTTGAGGTGTACTAAAACATGTAGATATTAATAGTTTAATATTCCCTTAGTTTATTGCTGTCAGTGAAGTGATTTAAGCTGAGGACCATCTGGCGGCCAATGTGAAGGAAGCAAAGTTAGTATGTGGCACAGATCTTCCTGATTTGTCACCTTGAGGATATACAACTTGGGTATCAATTTTCATAAGTATCAAAAAGGATGTCCTTCTCTCCAGGGGACTTGGCAATAAAAAAACCATATATATATATATATTTATTATATTATATATATATAAAGAGGCACTAGTTTTCTGTTTGCCACAGGGTCGTAAGTTAGCTGAGTGAATGCTTTATTAGACTTTGATAAAATCTAGACATCCGTATTCCCTCACATTATGAAACCAGACCAATCGTCCCACAGAAATGATAATTACTGGTTGCTGAATAAACACAGAAATTGAGCTACTGAGCTGCCTAATTTTAAAACTTGAAACTTATCTTGGTCACATCTGAGTTAACTCCTCAGGAGGCTGACCCTCAAGCAAGGGACTCAGACTCACCAGATCATGGCATCTAGATGTGAGACACCAAACCCTCCATCTGTCATGATTGTCTCTGTACCCCTCCCTAATTCCTTTCTGCACATAGCTTCATCCCTTCCCGAGCTACAGGAATTCCCAATTTTAGTCATTTAGAGAGATGGATTTGAGAATGATCTCCCATTCTCTTTGCTAAAGCAGCTGAACAAGGCCTTATTTCCTGGCAATACTCACTGCCTCAGTGATTGGCTCTCCATACAGCAAGCAACAAGACCTAGGCCAACCCCCTGGCATTCTGGCAACAATTACACAATGGAAGGAAAAATACCAGTACCTAGGTACCTATACTTTTGCAATTTGTTTGAGTTTGGCTTTTATAATTGACAGAATCATGGACAAGCTGGAGCCCTTCCAACAAATGGAGAAGGTAACATGAGGCAGGGGACGGGTTAGGCAAAGCAGCCCCTTTTCTCTTCCTGTTGTATAAATTCATGTAGGGGCCATTGTTCCAAGCAGGCACTGTTTCCTGGGTGGCCTCCTGGAGGAAGAAATCTGAGCATGAGACTGCCTCTCAATTTGGAGCCTGAGGAAAATGTCAAATTTCAATTAACATTTGAAGCTCAGTAGGAAAATACATAAGGAAAATTAAATTGGACACAATTGCTCCTCATTCTCAGGGTCTCCCACTCTGCCCCTGCTTCACTCAGATTTCTTTGTCAGAGTGTTTCTCTATTTAGCTGGACATTCTGTATTGTGTCAATACCACTTTTCTCGTAGTGGATCCTGGAATGTATCTTCCTTTGTATCTTAGCACAATTGCATGTTCCAGACCTTCTGCATAACTTTCCCATTATAAAGCCACAGATATTAATCTTTGAAGACCAAAGATCCAGTACAAGAACTTAAGTGAAGGCTGGAGAATTGAATTTATGTGCACTTTCTATTTATCAATTGAATTCACTTTCACTTTTTCCACTATACTTTTGTTTCATTGTATATTATTTTAGAAACAATTTGCCATTCTCACATTTCCATGGCAATGAGGCCATATTACACATGATAGTCAAGACTAAGACACAGTTACCATTAATTTGCTTACCTGAGTTAGCAGAGGTTCACCATTTTTTAGCCACCTGTATGTAGGTTTAGGCCTTCCATTTGCTTTACATTCCCAGAAGACATTTTCTTCCATGGCCACGTGAATATCATTTATTTTTTGAATCCAATTAGGTTGGGCTATAGCAGTTCAAAAGGCAGAGAAAAGGTGTATATATTAAGGGTATACTTAATCTATCTTTATTATATGCAATCAAAGAACAAAAACACACTTATAATAAAATTCCTTTTCCAGATGTTATGCATATAACAAGTCTGGGTAGATGTTCAGGGAGGTGCGCATACCCTAATGTGAATACTGTTTTTGTAGTTCATATTGTGGTCTTTTAATGTCTAAAGGCAAAATGGATAAAACTACAAATATCATATGGCAAAACTAACTGTCCCTCTCCTGTAAGTATCTACTATTCTATTATTCCTTTTCTCCCTTTCAGTAGAGAGTATCTTCCCCTCACCCCCCTCCTGCTTTTGACTGGGCTGGTGTATTCCCAAGTATGCACTACATTTGCCAGACCACTTTGCAGCTAGAGGTAATCATGTAACCAGGTTCATGCCAACTGTATATGTGTGAAAGTGGTGACAGCAACTTCTGGGTTATTTACTGAAAGATACTTTGCCTAACCTCTTCTTGCCCCTTCACATTGACTGGAAAAAACTGACAATTGAAATAGCCTTGGATGCAGACATGGAAGCTACATAGGATGAAAATGCTGACCTGTCAGCCTTGGACCATGAATGACCATGTGGAGCAAAGCAGCTCCACACCCACCTGCCAGTTTTGGGGAAAATAATGTGAGAGACAAATAAACTTCTTATCTAAGCTACTTCATTTTGGAGTCTCCTTTGTTAGAATAGCTTAGCATGACCCTAACTAATATGCTTCACTCACACATGTTGTATAGATAAATTTTGTGACTCCTTTCTCCTTTAAGACTATCATCACTGTTGATTATTGATTTCATATTGATAGAATGTTATCTATAGGAATATGATGCTAGAAGCCCAACTCTTTAAATGAGTCCTGATTTTTATCAAACCTTCTCAGGAAATCAAGTCCTGCCCACAGTCTAACATAGGAATTCAAAGCAGCACTGAATTCCCTCATTGCCCACTGCCATCCACTACCCCTGCCACCCAAATGATACCATATTTTCTGTACTTCATTGAAGTCACATTTTCTTTCCTTATTTTCAATAGATATAAAGACAATGTTAATTCCATGTTCCATAAAAAGTCTTCATAAATATCAAATCTTGCCTCAAGCACAATTCATGCCATTAGGAATAATGATAAATATATTTAGGTAGAAGACCTTCAGTCCAAAGTCATGCAGAAGATAACCATAGCTGTCATTCTGGAATTTAATGCGTTCACAGGGCATTTCTACAGGGTAATGTCTATCAAGGTAAATCTAATAATCAAAGTTGATGTCAGTATTTAATTAGGAGATGCTACTCATTATTCTTAACATCTCTTCCAGTTGACTTGACCTCAGCATCTTCCTTCAACCAGGCTTCAAATCACCCATAATTTAATTCAAAAGGAAATGGCTACTGTTGAGGTCAAACTGTATATTTTACCTTTTCAATAATCAACAAAACTAGAAAAACACTCAACAAGTCACTTAACCAGCAGAGGTCTTTAGGCCCTTGAATAAATGCTGCTTTTTTCTTTTCTTGTCTATAAGCAATTTTATGTTTTTCAAGGAGCAAAACACAGTTTTACAAATCCTCTATTCATGGGATGATGCATTGCTGCATATGAGGAGAGGCCGAAAGGGTCAACTTCAAAAAAATTTAGAACATTAACAAGCATTAACTTGAATGAAGGGTTATAACCTACATCCTGAAAAGAGCTGCAAGTCTTCGTTGTTCTTTATCTTCCTGCTGCTAATGCAAAGGAAGCTAAAAAGGTTCTCTGCTTGGAGAATTTGATGTGTAACCCTGATACGGCTAATGTAGTTGTATGCCTGATTTCACATTCAACCTGCTGAATATTTACCCCCTACAGAGTCCATGAAAACAAAGCAAACAAGAAAAGCCACAGAAATCTGTGTGGAATATTAACGACAAAGCCAAACTTTTGAAAGAGAGTAAGGAAAAAAGATGGAAGGGCAAATGTAACTTATGAAGCAATGTCAAGTTGAAGTTCAAAAAGGAAACATCAAAACCACATGCAGAGACAGAAACTTCAATGTCATGGATTTCCTGTAACACTTGGGCTTACTTATTGCTTTCTTTCAAAAATGCAGAAAGCTGGAAGCAAAACCTTGCAATCTCAAAAAGCAGGTGGGGCAGAGAAGGGAGGGACTGGAGAGAATTTTGAAAAGACCTTGCAAAGTTCTAACTAGTTAAGCACAGAAGGGCTCATCTCTTCCCACAGGGTTATAGAGGTCAAGGAGTTGGAAAAGAATAGTCAGTGGTAGTTATTTGTGCTGGTCAAGGTGAAATCAACAACAAATTCAGTGTCTGTGAGAGATCACCTGGTACTTTCTTTGTTTTTAAAGTAAAATTAATTCATAGAAGACAAATTTGAACTGATATAAACATTTGCCTCTCAAAGTACATATCTGAACATGGGCTCATAAAAATCAGAAATGAAATATTATTTTATAGACATGACAAAGAGAGATAGTCTTTATCTTAACATGCCAATTGCAAATCTACAAAGCAAAAGCCCACGTAGTAAAAGTTTTCACTCTTGCACACTTAGATTGGAGGAATCATATCTAAGTGTGTGAGTTTTTCATACTAGAATAAATGAAGTCATGTGCTTGATGAAAATGGCTCATATATCTTTATTTTTTGGGGGGGCTTACCTCGTTCAAAGTCCTTTGATGACAAAAATCCCAGTTTAGCATATTATAAGAGATATCATTAGCCCCTCCCCCTTCTGTGATAATGCATTGAGTACAGGGTATTTATCACTTAATATCAAGGTTCAACTTAATTTTACAACTCCATATTTAAACACAGGTTAAACATCCCTAATCTGAAGATCTAAAATCTGAAATGCTCTAAAATTCAAAACTTTTTAAGCACTACCATGATGTCACATGTGGAAAATTTCACACTTGATCTCATAAGACTGATCGTAGTTAAATACAGTGAACACTTTGTTTAATATATTAACTTATCCAAAATATTAAAATATTACATAAATTACCTTCAGGCTATGTGCATAAGGTATACGTAAAATATAAATAAACTTCATGTTTAGGCTTGGGTCTAAATATTCCAAAATCCTAAAAAAATCTAAAATCTGAAACACTTCTAATCCCCAGTATTTCAGGTAAAAGATACTCAACCTGTATCAGCTCAGAAGAAGGTCTGAACAGGTTAGTTCATTATTTCAGTTCTATTATTTCAGAAGCCATTTCTAAATGTCTCTTTTTGGGGGGTAATATATGCAGATCTCACATATTAAACAGAGTTAAACACATTAACATATTAAAAGAGAACCATCTATTCTGAACTTCCATATTCTTTCAAGATTTGAAACAAAAGAATTCTTCTAGGACTCCTTAAGTCCTGTTCTCAAACTACAAATTCAAATATAAGGTTAAATGGTTCTGCTGAGATTTGACCCTGTGACACTGTTTGTCTCTTGGATACATAAACAATCTCTTCATTTCAATCTTTTGTTCAATAGCTGTCAGAAATGACCAAAATCAATGTTTGTGTATTCCAGCCATTAGAATTGGGCAAGCATCTTATTCAATAATAATTTATATTGCAAGCAGATATAATTTAAACTCAGTGGGTCAAACAATTCTCAGGAGTATTTAACTCTTCAATTTTCTAAAAACAGAAATTTCTAAAAGGAAGGAATGCCAACATATGCTTCAGACCTTAGAAACTCAAAAATTGAAAAGAAAGGATACGATGGCAAAAAAAAAAAAAAAACTTCTCTAAATTACTATCACAAAGATGACCTGTAGACATTCACAGTTATTCCTGGTTGCTTACACAATTTTAGAGAAGATGAATCATCTCCAGGGAATGTAGGAGTTTCATTGACATTGCTTAAGAATTTTAATGATAGTAGAGCTTATGAGCCTGGAGATAATTACTTGGCTTCAGTTTACACCTATATAGAGATGCTTCCCAAATCTTTATCTCCAGCCTGGGATTCTTATACAACTGACAGAATCATCAAAATATTCTCACTTTACCTCAAATTCAATGTTCCCAGTATTGGCAATAGAAATACTCATTTTCCAGTGCTACTTAAGAGAGTCTACCAGTTTATTATTACAGACTTAAACCTCTGACTTCCAACTGGCAGAAGTCACTAAAAGAAGGACCAACTCTACAAGAAATATGCATATTGCATTTTAGGGCAAGGTCAAGCTTTGATGTTTGTTCAGCACTGACAATCTGCACTTCTCTGGCTTCAGACTCTCATCCACTCCCCACACAACAGCAATCAGTCTCCTCACAGGGGTCTTCAAACTCAATTCCATGAAGCTCCAAGGGTTCTTGGAAGTTATTCCCTTCAACATTCATTCAAATTCTCAGTATTTAATACACAGCAAGGCGGCTTCATTTAATACAAAGCAGCCTTGCTTTTTATTAAATATTGAGAATTTCTTGTAAGTTTCATGTTAAAAAAAAAGTACCTTGAGAATTAAACATACACATACTTGCTGATAACTTGTTTTGTAAGAACAGCTTTGGAAATGTAGTCTGGAGACTGGATGCCTGCTTTCTCTTTGAACTCAGAGAAGTTTGGACCGAATGATGTCTAACATTCCTTCTGATTTTAATAAGTGAAGCCTTTAGCCTTTAGATTGCCTCTTAAACCAACCGGATTCATAGTTCTCCTAGTTTTTCTATTAATTTGTGCTTCATTCAGACACTCTTATTTATGGTTTCTTCATCTCTATAGAAGTTACAACTGACTTGCTTCTGGCAATGGTATGGGAGATGTCATCAGGCCAATCCTTTTACAGATAGCAATGATAAACTCAAGTCAGAATATAAAAACCAACTATATGAAGATACACTAGAAGGCAACTCAAAACAGCCATATTTCTATTAATAGGTATTCATCAATACATAAAACAAATATAACCATAGGAAGTAATCTGTGTATGAGATAATGAATAAGATTTGTGAATGTGCTTTACCTCCTGTAAATGTTATAAATGTTACAAAAAGGAGAACATTATCATTATTTCATATCGTTAGATTATACATTTAAAGTCTTCTGCCATCTGGTCAGGTGCAGTGGTTCATGCCTGTAATTCTAGCACTTTGGGAGGCCAAGGCAGGTGGATCACCTGAGGTCAGGAATTCAAAATCAACCTGGCCAACATGATGAAACCCTGTCTCTACTAAAAATACAAAAATTAGCCAGGCATGATAATGCGTGTCTGTAGTCTCAGCTATTCAGGAGGCTGAGGCACAAGAATCACTTGAGCCCAGAAGGTGGAGATTGCAGTGAGCTGAGATCATACCACTGTACTCCAGCCTGGGTGACAGAGTGAGACCCTGTCTCAAAAATAAATTAATAAATACCATCTGCCATCTGGTTTTAACTACATCTCTTACTTTCTCTCCAACTATGCCCAGTGAATTCACAGCTCCTGGTGAATAAGGTCCTTTGTTCTCCACTCCAATAAGCCAGTTCAGAACTTTACAAATGAGTTATAGAATTAAAAATATTGTAAATCAGTAATATTTTTAAAAAGGCTGTTGGGCCCGATTTACTCAATTAGACCCAGATCAATCAAGCTATGACTCTACCCTTTTATAGATTAATTTCTTTATATGTCTTTTTGTATTTTTTTAATCTTCAAAGCCTCTACCTAGTATTTACCAGAATCTGCTCTTACTGGGCTCAATCTTCTCTTTCCCTTGTCCACCTTGAGTTCAGTCCCAAATGCAACCAATAATGAAAACTACTAATATGTGGAATACCTAATCAGCATCACTTTATGCACAACATTTCTAAACCTCATAATAATGTGCAGGTTAAGTGGACTTACATTCATTTTATTTTTTTATTTTTATTTTTATTCTTTTTTGAGACAGTCTCTCACTCCATCAGCAGGCTCCAGGTTGGAGTTCAGTGACGCGACCTCGGCACACTGCAACCTCCACCTCCTGGGTTCAAGCAATTCTACTGCCTCAGCCTCCCTAGTAGCTGGGACTACAGGCGCGCGCCACCACGCCCAGCTAATTTTTTGGTACTTTTAGTAGAGATGGGGTTTTACCATGTTGGCCAGGATGTTCTCAATCTCTTGACCTCGTGATTCACCCGCCTTGGCCTCCCAAAGTGCTGGGATTACAGGCGTGAGCCACTGCGCCCGGCCTACATTCATTTTATAGATGAGGCCCAGAGACATTAACATCCAGACTCAGACAGTGACTCAGTTAGCAATGGTATACGGGGTTGCTTGGCTCCCACATCCATTCTCTCTCCAGAGCCTCTCAAAAAATGCCCAACCCTACCGGAAATAATAATGGGAGTATTCTTTCAGATATATCCTTCCTAATAGTGGATATGTTAGATATATCCTTCTTAATATCCTTCTTAGTGCAGTCTAAGAAGCACTATAGGTCCCCAGGTTCCCTTCAGGGAGTCCATTATGTCTTCTCTTTCCACTTATATATGTGTCAGACTAGATTTTCTTCATATACTTCAATTGAAACAACATATCATGACAGATTGAATACAGAGGTATATAGGAGAATGCACCTTTATTCTAGTAAGACAGACATTAAAGAAATTTGCAAAAATATAAACCATGCAACTCTTTTCATTAATTTTTTTTGTTTGGAAAAATATAGTCAGTTTTCTTATCTAATTATTTCTAACATATGCTGGTTGCATTTTGCCATTTTAAAGTAAATTAAGTTCTAAGTTAAATTCTCAGTTTACATTAATAATATGGTATATATGGTAGATATAACTCACATAAACAAAAGCTCTTTGAGGTACCCCAAAATTTTTCAGGGTAAAAAGGAGTCCTTAAACCAACAGTTTGAGCACTCCTGCTTAGACAAGAAGAGGAACTTTTAGATAAATGAATCAACTTAAGCAAAACCTCCTATAAGTAAATTTAAACAATATTCATTGATGAATAAAAAAATGTAACTGTGACATTTTGCCTTCTCTGATACTACAGAGCAAGACTTGAATTGCATTTCAATATATTGTCCTTAATGTGACTCTTTCATAGCTTAAAGTTTCTTATTAGGTGAGGACTTTATGCCTCCACTGCTGTATTAATTCTCTCTATTATTTACACATTTGCCCAATGGGTACCCCATGAAAACTGCAGCAACATACTTTATTGGAACTACCAGATGAAAGAAAGAAACAAAAATTGTTGGCTTAAGTGACACTCAGGGGAATTGAGGGTATCAATATCAGTACTGTCTAGGACAATTAAGCAGACTACTGCTCCACTGTGAAATTACCTTATCTACTGTGTTCAATTTTTGGTCACTCTGTCTTTTAAGGCTCTTTGCAGGGCTGAATATTATCTTGTGATCACATATACATGGCACATCCATGGGGAATTAGTATGCTCTGCTGAAAGATGCTTCAGTATTCACTTATTGATGACCTTAGAGATACTCAAACACCATTTGCAGTGCCATCAAGCCTACGGTTTTGCCTTTAGAGGCAAAGGACTGTAGCACAAAGGGTCTAGACGTTTAGTCTTACATGTAATTTGAAGAAGAAAACAAGAATTTATTTTGGACTCAATAATCAGATGACCAACTTTGAAAATAGAAAGTGAAAAGGTCAGTTGTTCATCCAGATGTTTTCATTTGTGAAACTGGTCATGGAAAATACATAGAAAGAGTATCTGGGTGATTGATGAATTTTTATTTTATTTTACCTATTTTATTAAAATGTTGTATTGGCAGGAAAAGTAACACATGTAGAATAGCAGGAAAAAAGCAGTTCTAGCTTAAGTATTATTGGATACTGTGGAATTTAGCCTTGTTTACTGCTCAAATATTAGATTCCCCATTCCCTAATTATGAAGATGATTTTACTCTTATAACACCTGTTACAAAGAGAAGAAATTGTACAAAGATATTAAATATCAGGCTTTTTTAGTTCACACTTCATTCTATTAAAGGATGACTATAATTCTATCAGCCTTTTTGGGCAAAAAGGAAGTGACTACAGAGACATAATGAAGTGGAAAGAGAATAATTATCAAGTGAATTAAATCTATTGTATATTGCTCTTTCCTTTCTTCAAAGATAATTGCCTTAGCACTCTCATTCTACTTTGTATAGACTGGCTACAATGCCTGATGTGACAGTAAGCTGTAGATTTCCAGGGTAGTCGGAACACCTTCTCTTGCATGTAATTTAATCTTCAGCTACACAATACCATGTGGGACAGCCTAAGCAGACAGCAACGGTTTTCACCATGTGGTTCCCAGACAAGTGGCATCAGCATCACTTGGGAACTTACTAGAAATGCAAATTCTTGGTCCTACCCTGGATTTACCAAATCAAAGCCTCCACCTGGTATGTTCCCACTGGGAACATAGAACGAGACCCAGAATTCTGTGTTGTAATAAGATTTCCAAGTTATTCTGATACAAACTGAAGTTTCAGACCCTCTAGCACAGCATTTGAAATCTAGCTCTGTTTTTTACTGTATAAGCTTAAATCAATTACTTTAATCTCTTTGGGACTCAGTTTCCATGTCTATAAACTAGACAGATGTAGGAATGAAATGAGAATATCCTATTGGCTTTAACTACAAAATATATCTCAAGTCTCTCCATTTCTCTTCCTCTCTTAAGTCCTAACCAAAAATGTCTCTCACCTGGATATTGGTAATGGCCTCCTAACCAGTTGTCCAGCTTTTGCTCTTGGTTTCCAATCATTCATTTACCACAAAACAACCTGAGTTCTTTTAAAAACATTAATCAAATTGAGTCACGCTCCTGCCCTGAAATGCTGTAATGGCTTCCCATTATACTCAGAGAATAAAACCGAAACTCTGTGCCTGGCTTACAAAGTAATGCAGTCTGTCACCTTCCTACGTTTCAAACCTTTGACCCTTGCTCACTACGATTTAGTTAACATTGGCTTCCCTGTTACATACCAAGCACAGCACATCAAGCAGTTTTCTGCCTCAGAGCCTTTGCACTGCCTCATCTGCCAGGAATGCACCTCCCCTTGAAAGCCTAGCTCATTTTCATCCTTTAGGTTTTGGGTTAGAGGGTAATTCTCAGATAAATCTTTCCTGACTGCCTCATCTTATAAAATCTTTCCCTTGCTCTCAGCTACTTTCTATTATATCAATCTAATTACTTATTTATTTATTTGAGATGGAGTCTCGCTCTGTTGCTCATACTGGAGTGCAGAGGCACAATCTCAGCTCACTGCAACCTCTGCCCCCTGGGGTTCAAGTGATTCTTCTGCCTCAGCCTCCCGAGTAGCTGGGACCACCAGCATGCACCACCACCACATCCAGCTAATTTTTATGTTTTAGTAGAGCCACCATGTTGGCCAGGCTTGTTTTGAGCTCCTGGCCTCAAGTGATTCACCAATCTTGGCCTCCCAAAGTGCTCAGATTATAGGCGTGAGCCACTGCACCTGGTCAGTCAACCTAATTATGTTCTTTATCACTCTTACCATAAAATAAAATTTTCTAGTTAATTTGTTTGCTTAATAGTACACTTCTGTTAACTTCCAGTAATGTATTAGGTCTTTGAGGGAAGACATTTTGTCTTGTAGCCCTAGTACGTCACAATGCCTCCCACATGGCAGCAATAAAAAAAATTTTGTTAAACAAGTAAATAATGTATTAAAGTTATTTTGGAAAATGTTTATCTTTAGTAACAAAGATCCTCAGCATTTTACCACTGAAAACAAATCTATTTTTAGGAAGTTTTTATGCCAAAAAAGATTGAGAAAAGTAGATTCAACTAGACCATGATAGCAAAATAAAATTGGGAAGATGGGGTAGGGTAAAATAATACAGGAAAAATAAATTGGGAAGATGGGGTAGGGTAAAAATGTTCTGTCTGAATTTGTTTCAGTTCTTCATACGTACTAAAGATGAGTAGCACAGGCTGACTTAAAGACATGGCCACAGTAGGGACAAACCAACTGTCAATAGGGCTTCCATTATTCAGACACTGAGAACAATGATCATGCCCAGCAGGCCTTTGAAAGAAGGTAAAGTGGTTTTAAGGCAAGAAGAAAAAAAATTGCCATTTTGCCAGTCCTGAATAGGAGTTAGCACCCTTATGAATGGAATACAGCAACTTGGAACACAGAGAAGTATGTTACCCATGGTCTATAATCCCTAAGGGCAGCACACCTTAATGTAAGAAATTGTCTTGTCAACAAAGACAGAATGTTCATGGATAAGCAACTGGGGTATTCTCTTGCCTTTTGTGAACTACACGTTGATTTTAATCATAATAATTCATTTAAATTGGAGACCTAGGCAGCTGGATATTAGAAACACAGCACTGTGAAAATCCAGACCACAAAAAAGTGAGAGGATAGAAGATGACAGCCAAGTGCTTATGTATAATTAAGCTCTCCTGTGACTGTGACAATGAAAACAATTAGACAATTTTTGTCACTGATATGCTAGATAAGGAAAAACAAAAGAATAAACATAAATTCAATAGCCAAGTGCTATGGAAGTCAACTGATCTGACAATTTTCTAATACCAAGCATGGTTGACAAGTGAGGTAAGGCTGAGTTATCTTCAGAAAGCAGGCATATTTTATTTTATTCTGCTCTTTTTCGCATGCATGGCTGCAGATAACTCCATTTAAAAGGAAACATTGTTAGAACCCGATTTTCATCTCCAGGGCAGGATCCTTGAAAAAAACATTTCCCTGCACAGGGCTGGGAGCCAGTGACAAAGTTGATTTTCCATAACAGTAACCCTGGGGTACTCTATTTCCAGTGCAGGAAACCTCTAACCCACAGGAAAGCAGTATGCCGACCCCTGGTTACAGAAAATTTCATACCAGTTTAACATACTGAGAACAGGAATTTCACTTAACAGAAAATCATGAAAGTTGAAATGACTTTATTTAATTACTTAGGCTACTCAAATAACATTTAGGAGCAGCCACCACTGAACTGAGTGGAAATCTCCACCCAGTTTCCAATCAACCGTTTAAAAAATATTTATGTGATTATTGATCAAAATTCTTTGTCCATAGCTTTTTCTTTTTTCTTTCCTTCCTTTCTTTTTTCCTTATCTTTTTCTTTCCCTCCATTCCTTCCTTCCATTTCTTTCTTTCTTTTTTGGAAGAGAGAGCTTTATTAGCCTGTCTGGTGGCCATTCTGACAGGGTAGGAAGTGTAGCCTCCTTTGTCCAGAAGCTGTAAACAGGCACTTTGAAGGAGGGGCAAAGGGAACAGGAAATTGTGCTGAGTGGAGTGGCTGAATATACATATTTAATAAGCTACAGGAGGAGTCATGGATATTTATGAAAGGAGAACCATGTGCATGAACAACTGAGTTTCATGAGTTCTGTGTATGAAATATACATCTATTCATATGTATATACACATTCATATACATATATGTATATTTCATACACAGAGCCATGAATTTATATACATATTTATATGTATATAAATATGAGTATACATATTTAATAAGCTACAGGAGGAGCCATGGATATTTATGAAAGGAGAACCATGTGCATGTGCAACTCTTCATAGGTTCAGTGTATGAAAAATGGCAGTATTAGCATCCGAGGATGGAGGTTTTGGCCCCGTGATACCAACAGGTAGACCAGTGGACATGAAACCCCTCACTGCACATCCTCCCTAGAATGACCTGTGGTTGGTGGTCTCTTATTAAGCAAAATACAAGGGGCAGCTTCAGGTGGGTGGTTGGTATCAGTGATGGAGTCTTTTTAAAGGGCTAGTTTGTGTTTAGCCCTTAGGGAAGAAAGGCTTATTGTGGATAGCGAGAGATCGGGTATAATTAGATGTGTCTGACATCACCATCCAGTCATAGCCAAGAATTCAGTTTTCAGTGTTACTCTGGGCTCTCCTTAGCCAAAAGGGGTTCCCTTCTGTCTACTGGGGAGCTTAGAACTTTGGTTATATCTTAAAACCAAAATGCTTTGGAAGAAGAATTAGTGAAATAGACTTTTGTGGGATCAATTATTCCAAGAAAGAAGAACATTTAAAGCTTTTGCTACAACTTGCCCTACAGCACTACTCTCCTCATTTTAATATTCATTGTTGTTTGTTTAAACCATTCTTAAATAATTATCAATCTATAGTATTTGTTTTCTGCATCCCAGACAGATGGGATTCTGGCATGGTCCAATTTGGCAGAACTCAGTTTGCTTTCAAAATGCCTATCCAATAAAATCCTCTTCTAGATTTCAAATCAATATCCTAACAGGGTTTCCAAGATGGGCTCAATAATGACCATGTGCTAATGGTTTTACATTTATATTATTTGGATCAATGCTGATGATTTGATTGGAATAGGAGCAGCTGCACATAAAAAGTCTTTGGGGTGAGAGAGATTTGCCACGTTCCACTCTGATAAGAACTAAATTTGGACAGTGTGCATTTTGAAATGTTCATGGTATCACATTAAATTGCTACCAAATAGGAGCAATTACAAAAGATTAACACAAGCCTCAAATCAAAATTCTAATGAAGAAAAGCACAGAGCTTTAAAAAAAGATAAATCAGGAGCAGGAAAAATAAAATGTTTCCTGTGTCAGGTTTATAGCTTGATGCGAAGAGGAAAAACAGACTTCTTTCCAAGTGTGTTCACACTAATCCTCATCCTCCAAACACATCAGCCTAATGTCTTCCTCTCTGCTCTGTCAACACCCTTGCCCCCCACCCTCACTCTCCATACCCAGAATCAACTAGGGCTAATTATGGAGCAAACCATGAGTTTCACACAGTCCTATTCTATGCAATCTCTCCCAAAATGCCTGAATGCCTCTTGGCTTATGATTTCAACATCAGGAAGTTCTGTAGTACTATAAATGATAAACTGAAAACATATACTTACCATAAAAAGTTAACTGTCCCCTTGCTACGTTTTTCCCTCTGGAATTTTCAGCCACACATTCATATAAACCAGCATCTTCCTGCTGAAAATTAGGGATCTCAAGAATTCCATTTGACTTATGTCTTCGGGCTTTCCTTGCTATTGGCTTTCCATCAGCTCTTCGCCAGATAATAGTTGGTACTGGACTGATAGTAAGCATGAAAAGGAGTGAATCAAACTAGAGAAAACTGAACCTTTTATTTTGAAGCTATTCTCCTAACAACCCCTTCCTTCTTGGTTCTGCACATATAAGCTTGAAGTGTTTTGCAAAGTTCATTCATTCATCTGTCACCACTACAATTTTAACCATATCCACATCTCTAATATTATTTATTTAGTGTTCTTCTTAAAATCAAATAACTTTTCTTAACTTTAAAGGTGATCTAGCAGGGCACAGTGTCTCACACCTGTAATCCCGGCACTTTGGGAAGCTGAGATGGGCGGATCACTTGAGGTCAGGAGTTAGGACAACATGGTGAAACCAGCCTCTACTAAAAATACGAAAAAAAAAAAAAATTGGCTGGGCATGGTGGCAAGCATCTGTAATCCCCACTACTTGGGAGGCTGAGGCAGGAGAATCGCTTGAACCTGGGAAGCAAGGTTGCAGTGAGCCAAGGTTGCACCACTGCACTCCAGCCTGGGTGACAGGGCAAGACTCCATCTCCAAAAAAACCAAAAAAGGTGATCTATCTCCTATACAATATCATCACTGAAATAAAAACAGATTTGTATATGTTATATGTGTTTCCTCATACATATTTTTTTCCAAATCAAAAATATGAAAATAAAAATGTTCGTGTGCATTTGTGGCAAATTAAAGATAACTGTAAATTATTTCACATTCCTCCCATTGAGATGAGGTCACGTTCCTACCCTTGAACCTGGTAGCTCTTTTAAACCACTTTGACTAATAAATAAGACAGAAGTGATGTTGTATGATGAAAGCTCAGGTGTTAAGAAACTGACAGCTTCTACTTTCTGTCTCATGGCAGCCCTGAGCTGTCCTACGAGAAAAGTGACTACCTTGAGACTGCCAGGAAGGAGAGGCCGTACATAAGGCTTCCAGATGACAGTCCCAGTCGTCCAGCACCAGCCTTACAACATTCCCAGCAAAATACCAGAAATGTGTGTGAGACTCTTGTGAGCTTTCTAGACCAGTTCATCTGCCCACTGAATACTACTGAAAGACCTGAAGGATGCCACTAAAAGCAAAAGAATCAGTCAGCCAAGCCCTGTCTGAATTTTTGACCCACAAATTATAAGACAGAATAAAGTTCTGGTGTTCCTTTTAAGTTGGTTTATGTGGTAACAGATAACAGAAACAATATAATTTCATAAATCTATGCACCAACAATGCAAGTACCCTACTTTGAGAAATATTCAAGTAATGAATGCGGTAGAAATAACGAGCTCATAAAATTTGAGAGACACAACCTAATTGCTGACATAGAGGAAGGGTTCACTCCAGGTATATTGTTTTGAACAACATGGTTTTTCTCCTTGTCATTTATATACTGAGAACCTTACCAACTTAGAGCAATCCATTTGGAAGATGGGTTGGGGAAACTCCACTGAAAATAGTAAGAAAAAGAAAGATGCCATCTGTGAGGACTTTATGTACTCTCAGGGCATCTATCATCCTACTGCCATAACTGGTAGAACATATTTTAAATTGCAGAGAGGGCATCATTGAGTCTGCAAATCAATGGTTTAGTGAGCTAACCACAGCTTTTAAGACTGTGGCTTCCTGGCAGGGGATACAATTATTTACTTATTTATTTTTCACAAAAACACACACAGAGAAGTAATTAGACTAAAGACTTCCTAATCTTCTCTGGGAAACCTGAGATGGTATTTAAAACATTAAAGCCATCAACTTTACTATATTTGTTTTAGAATAATTTAAGTTCGTTAGACAGACTCTAACTCAAAATGCAGAAAGCCTCTATGAAAAGTACATAATCGGTGTCTTTATACCAATGAGATATATACTTAATACATGGCTTTAAAAATAACTGTACTGAGATGTAGTTTTTCTGCTCTTAAGTGGGCAACAATGATGTGTTTCAGCAGCTGGATGTGCATACTCAAACACGTCTGTGTAGACTGAAGAAGCCAATTTGGTTTTTTTTTTTGTTTTTATTCTAGCACCATTTAAACAGTGTGAATAGAGTTTAATTCATAGCCTTCTTTGAAGTGTGAACAACGCGAATTCTGCTCTTTCTTCACAGACTATTTTTCAAGGTGTCACCTTAAAAAATTCATCAAATGCATTTCTAGGCTACCCAGTTACCTGCTCTCATCTTTAATTTCATATATATAAATGCTTATACATACATAAATACTTTAAAAATGAAAAGTGTAATCATATTATACCATCGGCAATCTGCTTTTGTTCACTTAGCAGTAAGTCATGGGCATTTTCTGTCTTAAATGTTGTTTTACAACTTGACTTTTAAGGGTTGTAGAGTGTTCAATCTATAGTTGTGTCATAATTTACTTAATATGGTAAGTTTTCAGGACATAAAAAAATACCACTGTACTGTACTGTACGAAAGTAAAGATACTACTGTAGATTATGTGTCATGACGTGAAAACACATGGAAACCAAAACAACATTTCTATTACAACTGACAATATAATGAAAAAAGGAACCTGTTCTATGATTGCTGTAAAACACAAAAATCATAAGAAAATAGATTACATGCTAATATAAGGATTGGTAGAATTAGTGTTGCCTGGCTCAGTGGCTTGGGCCTATAATCCCAGCACTTTGACAGGCGAAGGTAGGAGGATTAGTTGAGGCCAGGAGTCTGAAACTAGCCTGGGCAACATACCCAGATCCTACCTATATTAAAAAAAAAAAAAAAAAAAAAAAAGTTAGTGTTGTTGCCTTATTCAACGTGTGGGCACAGGGAATAGAGAGTTAGTAATGGGTTGGTCAGATAGATGGGCTGGTCGTAAAGATTGACATGGATCATTAAATCCACAGAAGATGTCAAAATTCTCACTTAACAGTTTATACTGTTTATGCCAAACCTTTATTGCTGGTTACTGGCAAATAACAATCCCAACTGATGTGCATTTCATTTTCTTTATGCCCTCTGACATATTCTCTAAGGAAAAGTTAACTAGTTTCTAAGTAGGGTTTTCTCAAGATAATCCAGACTGAATAAGAAGGTTGTAAAGAATTTTCAGATAACTTTGTAAAACAGATTCTATCACTAGCCAGAGCAGAAGGAAATCCAAAGTAGAGAGAAGAGACTGACAGTTTAAAAAGAAAGTCAAGAAAAGTCTAACGCATCCTCTACAAACTGGGGCCAAAATGAAAGTCCATATTTTTCCAAATAGTCAGCTTAACTGTATCTCAAATGGAGGCCACTGTTTTCTTGTCATTCTGGGTTAGACAGCATGTACATTACAGGTCATAATAATAGAACAAAATACTTTTTCAGAATTGCCCATTCTCCTCTCCTTTGTGACCATGTCAGTTGTGGCAGCCTAATCCTTCTTGCACCATTACATGTCCTCTCTCCATGGAGAGGGTGCAGAATCTAAGATGCATACACAGAATTACAAAGAGAAAGGCTTCACTTGCTTTTCAGTCACCTCAGAAACCACCACTGTGAAGAGTGCAAAAAAAATAAAGCAAAACCAAACAAAACTCTATACCTGCTCAAGCTGAAAGGGGGAGGAGAAAGAACACAAACGAGAACTTACTTTCCTAAAGCAAAGCATTCCAGCTTCACCGTTGCTCCTTTTGCAGTTGGAACTGTTTCTGGGAACTGCACTTCTATTTTGGGCTCATATTCACCCATCACTCCTGTGAATAAATAAAGGAACTAAGTCTTGGAGATCCTTTTAAAATGTACAAAATGTAAAACTCATTTTTCTGTTAATGTAGAATGCTCATGCACATCATTATGTGCACAATTAATTCCTTCATTTAAAGCAGGTCCTATCTCTAGCAGTCATGAATTGTGGCTCTTCTCCCAGTTACAACTACAGAAAAATTTGTATTACAGCACCATACCATCTGCCTGGATTGAATTTTCCACGCATACAACTTTGCCCCTCAAAAGTAGTGTTTTAAGGCAGTCTCAAGGAACAAAAGGAGAAGGGGATAAAGTGCCAGTCATCAGGAAAATTAAATAAATTATCTCTTTTGAAGTACACTGCAGAAAAATTTGAATTTGTAATATTTATTAATAAAAGTACTTAGAATACTTGCATGTGTAATTATGTCTATATAATAAAATAACTTTTCTGAGTAATCATTCTGTGGCTACAACTTTTACTTTCATTTCCAAGGCCATTGTAAATGAATCATAAATTAGTATATGCAAGGTAACATCTAATGCCTGTATTTTTATTACATTTTGGATTATTGAAAAAAAGAATAACAGGACACAAATATAGAAAAAGTTTAAGTTATACCTACCTTGCCAATGGCATACTCATTTGGAGGGTCATATTTTCTCACTTTTCCTATATCCTGGAAAATGACTGTATACTTATGGCCAAGGTAACACAGTTTAACAAACTAAGTCCTGCTTTGTAATTAAATACTTATCAATTATTTCTTTCTTCCTTTTTTTTTTTTTTTTGGGACAAAGTCTCACTCCTATTACCCAGGCTACAGTACAGTGGCATGATCTCAACTCACTGCCACCTCCCGGGTTCAAGTGATTCTCCTGCCTCAGGCTCCTTGAGTAGCTGTGACTGCAGTTGTGCATCACCATGCGCGGCTAATGCTTTTTGCATTTTTAGTGGAGATAGGGTTTCACCATGTTGGCCAGGTTGATCTTGAACTTCTGACTTCAAGTGATCCACCTGCCTTGGCTTTCAAAGTGCTGGCATTACTGTACAGGCATGAGCCACCATGCCTAATGTTATCAATTATTTCTTATCAATACATGCTTGTCTTTATCTGCCACCATTCTAATTGTTCGAATACATTTATTCTTATTCCATTTCTGGACATTCTTAATGATCTTTGATTTAACTTTGCCCATAAAGAGTTTGGAATTACCTAGTTTACTAAAAAAAATAGGGCTCTCCATTTTCATCTCTCCTTTAGGCTTCCCTTAGTCAAGAGGAAAAAGAGGCTGAATCTTAGAAGAATAGGTTAAGAGAAAAATGGATGGGATCAGGTGCAATAACACATAATTTCATTCACTTTGCAGAGATAATCCCTGCCTTTTTTATTTTATTTTATTTTTTTCTGAGACAGAGTCCTGCTCTGTCACCCAGGCTGGAGTGCAGTGGCACAATCTTGGCTCACTTCAATCCTCCCCTCCCAGGTTCAAGCAATTCTCATGCCTTGGCCTCCCAAGTAGCTGGGACTACAGGCACATGCCACCATGCACGGTTAATTTTTGTATTTTTAGTAGAGACAAGGTTTCACCATGTTAGCTAGGCTGCTCTTAAATTCTTGACCTCAGGCGACCCACCCGCCTTGGCCTCCCAGAGTGCTAAGGTTACAGGCGTGAGCCACCACACCCCGCTGAGGTGACCCCTTTCATCAGCCATTTCAGAGTTTGAGAAGCAATAAGATAATATCCTCAAACTGAAAACCAGAATCAACCCTGTGTCTGATGACTTACAATCTAGCTAAGCTTGCTACGAGCTATGCTGTCAAAACACAAACTTGAACATAATTGTTCTTGTTGTTATTTTCATTCTTCTTTTCTGGAATGACAACAACTATGGATTTGGAAGGGATCTTTGATACAATTTGGTTTGGCAATCTTAATCTTGGTATTATTTTCCTGCTGGATGCACACTTTTCTAAAGAGAGGATCCATGGCTAGCATGGCTAGCAACCTATGAAATTATTTGTTATTGCACCTGACCCCATGCATTTTTCTGTCTTAACCTTTTCTTCTAAGGTTCAGTCTCTTTTTCCTCTTGACTAAGGGAAGCCTAAAGGAGAGATGAAAATGGAGAGCAACCTATTCTTGAAGGGACACTTATCCCTCCATAGCTTAAAATTACAGTTCTAATCTATCCCTTTCTTTTACAAGCAAGGCTGTTATCTCAAGAGCTAAATGGTTTGTCTTTAGTCCCACAGAAAACGAGTCAGTGTTGAAACTCAGGCTCTTGACTTCTCATCTTAATCATATACAATGGCCTCTCATCACAAAATGAATAATATACAAAAGTAGGTTAAAATACACTACACACATGCTTGACATGTTCAGATACAAAATCATTCCTCCTTTCTTGGCCAGCCTCTGCTGTTTGAGTTCTCTTGCCCCTGATGCCTTTCTTTGAGCATCTGCACAAAGTTGGCCTGGTAAAGACTCAGTGCATACTAACAACAACATTCACACACAGCTGCTGAACTTGCTAACAAACAGCCTGTACAGTTGAATCATCATCCCATAAATATCAGTAGTATGACTTTGAGCGCAGTGAGAAAGTTAACACCTTTTAGTACTGTGTATATGGCTGTATACTCTGAGAGCAGTGTTAATTAAAAAAAGAACTGCCTTGAAAGAAAGAGGTCTTTCTCTTCCTGAGAAATCAAGACAGCTTGCATTGCAGTGTATCATGTGTTGGAGGGAGATGAGACAATAAGGTTAAAATACAAGGGGCAAGGAGGTCTTAGAAGTGGTTATGTTTTTTGCCAGCCTCTCTCTGTCTATAAATATCACATATAAAATTGTGTTTATTTAATCCGGTCATGAAAATTACACCAAGGAACAAATATATGTCATACAACCTTGTGTGGAAGGACTAAAATATCATTGGCAATGCAGAGATGCAATGTCTCAGATCCCTGAACTATTAGCTCCACATCCTAAAACCTTACGTGTTTAGGCCCAAACTGAACATTTGCTCTCCCTGAATCCCTTACCTGCTTACTGCCTTTCCCTCTCCTCTGGAGGTCCTATTCTCTAGCCCACAGTGGTCTTTAAATGACCAAAATTATCAAAACTTCTACCTTTGTCTCACTCTTTCCATTGATAATTTTTTTAAAAACAGGTTTTAAGGTATAATTTGCATACTAAAGAGCTCACCAATTGTAAGTGTACAATCCAATGGCTTTTAGCAGATTTGCTGTCATGCAACCATCACTACAATCTAGTTTTAGAACATTTCCATCACTCCAGTAAGATCCCTCATGCTCATTTACAACTAATCCCCATTCCCAGTCTCAGCCCCAGGAAACCTTTAATCTGCTTTCTGTCTCTATACATTTGCTTTTTCCTGAACTTTCACATAAATAAGTGTGCAATATGTAGTCTCTTGTGCTTGGCTTCTTTCACTGAGCATAGTGTTTTCAAGGTTCACCCATGTTGTAGCATGTACAAGTAGTTTGTTCCTTTTTACTGCAGAATAATATTCCACTGTATGAATAGACCACATTTTCGTTCTCCATTTGCTGATTGTATTAGTTTCCTAGAGATGTCTTAACAAAGCATTACAAACTCCGTGGCCCTAAGCAAAAGAAATGTATCCTGTTACAGTTCTAGATGATAAAAGTCATAAATAAAGGTTTTACCAGGGTCATGCTCCCTTTGAGACTATGAGCAGAATCCTTCCTACCTTCTGGTGGGAGCTGGCAATCCTTGGCATTCATTGGCTCATAGCCACATCACTCTATCTCTGCCTCTGTTATCACGTGACATTCTCTCTGTGTGTATGTGTCTTCCCATTGTGTTCTCAGAAGGACACCAGCATATTGGATCTAGGACCCATCTTACTCTACCATGACCTTACCTTTACTGATTACACCTACAATGACTCTATTTCTAAAAAGGTCATATTCAAAGGCACTGGGTGTTAGGGCTTTACCATATCTATTTAAGGGACAAAATTCAACCCATAACACCAGTTCATGAGCATTTGTGTGGCTTCCACTTTTAGCTATTACCAATAATGTTTCCATGAACATTTGCATGCAAGTCTTTGTGTGGGCATATGTTCATGTTCAAAGTAGAGTTATTCTCTCTAGTTATTATCTTGCTTCCTTCATGTTACTTATCAAAATTTATAATTCCTTCATTTATTTGTTCATGTGTTTAGTGTCTGCCTTCCATCTAGATGGCAAAACATAAAACACCAAACAATGTAACTGTCTTTTTCATAGCTATGTTCCTAACTTCCATTGCAGGCTCTTCACTTGCAGGCATTCAGTAACTACATAAAACATTTTACATATAAACTTCAGGGCACCTCTTAAATAGCAGTGCTGTTTCCTATTATCTTTATAGTCATATAGACAGATAGACACACACACACACAGAGCATCTCTTCCATTGTTCTCTTATATGCTTTAGGAATATAAATTATTTTCATTTTTTTCTGTATAGTTCATAAATTTTAGCCCAACACCAGCAATATGGGAAAAATATGTGATGAGTAAGAATTTGTGGAAGGGAAGAAAAGATGTAGGAATGCAGGTCTTTATGCTGTGATATATAATAGCCATTAAGTCAAACATATACTTCTTTCCAGGCATGGAAGTCATTTATTAAGTATAATTGTAGCTACTAGTACAAGTTCACTCACTTAATATCATTCTTCACTAAAATGATCTGTATATGTTGTTTAGTCACACAGAGTGATTTCTGGGTTGATACACAGTGATCCATATTTATGGCTATAGGAATGTGAATAACAAAGTCATCAGTAATAACAGATTAATCTATATATATGGCAGTCATACAGTACACAAAGAGAAGGATCAGAGATAGAGTGGCATAATTTCACTGCTGTTTAAAAGTTTCTCATTGTATATAAAGACTGTCGTAGTATTAAAGTCATAAAAACGAGAAAAGCAATTTTCTTCAACTATATTATGAACATTGTTTTGGAACACCTGTGAACTGTTCCATTTAATTTGGTTACATCTGGCACAGTCTATGTTGTTATTTGACTATTTTTAAAATTTTAACTATTTTGGCCTTTACTTTCTGCAATAATTTAAAAGCTGTTGCCTTTTTTTGTTTTTTAAGAAACGAAAGTCCCCTTAAAACAAGAGTGCATTTTTCAACTCATTCTGCTGACCACCTGTACACTTTTGCAATTAATGGTGCACAGCTGCTCTGGTGATTTAGAGAATGATTAGTCTAAAAGAGTGTGAACATTGATGGCATTGTTCCAGAACACCCTGTTCATCTTCAAACTGTTTAAAAGGTGGGAAGATGTAAAGGCCTACCCAAGTCTATACAACCAAGTCAAAGCAGAAGTAAGAAACATATAATTTAGTCTGGTTCAACCAACATATACAACCTCAGTCATACTTTTCTGCTATATGAAATACATAATTTGCCTACAAAGACAACTCTTGCTTTCAATTCTAAGTAAAAACACCTAATACAATTTCATGTATAAGGTAAAAATGTCTTAATTCATTAAAATTCATTGCCAATGTTTTATATTCTTTGGAGTAAGAGAGATACAATAATAGTAATGAAGGTCACAGCACTCGAAATTCCATACATCAAAGTCTTCAGAAGACAGGGGTTTAGTTGTATTAATATTCCAACACATTAAATCAATATTCATTTGATGCCAATCATAAGCCATGTGCTGTGCCTAGAAACGGGGTCACACTGTGGATAACACAGATCTGATCCTTTTATTCATGACATTTACAGGCTACTCTTTTTTAGCACATGGGTTAGTAATGGGACATATTCAGGCAATAACTAATTGTTTATTGAATAATCAAAATAGGTGATTTCATGAGGAAGACAAACCAAATGGACTAAAGGGCTTGAGTTTCTGATTTAATAGGCTGAGATGCAGCCTATGAATCTGCATTTTTGAGAAGTCCCAGGTGATGCTGATGCTGCTGGTCTGAAGAGTATACTTTCAGAACAGCTTTCCTAACTATGAGCAAAAGCAAGAAGTTCTAACTAACATTAGTAAACATATCCTAAGGGCTAGTCATTGGGAGAGTTCTAGCAATGGAGTCCCAACTTCAGGAACAAAGTCCATCCAGAGTCTGGACTCTGTTGAAGACCTTGTGGCAACAGTATCTCTTTCAAAACCTGGGCAATTATTAAGGTTGATGCTGATGACTGTAAGAACACAGAATTTAACAAAACAACTGGCAATTTAGAGAATATGAAAGAGAAATCAGCAACACATCATGCTTGTTTAAGTACAATTTAAAGAGCACTCCGTTGGCAGAAGGAGACCAATTTGCAGAGCTGTGTGCCATAAGATTTTGCCAACACCTGCCTTAGCTGGAATCTGTGCTTACTAAATTTAACTACAGAAGGGACATTTACTAACTTCCATAGAGTGGGATTTTCTATTGAAAAAAAATTGCAAAAATTGTTTTATGAAAAGTTCCTGGCCAGGCACAATGACTCACGCCTGTAACTCCAGCACTTCGGGAGGCTGAGGCGGGTGGATCACAAGGTCAGAAGATTGAGACCATCCTAGCTAACACAATGAAACCCCATCTCCACTAAAAATACAAAAAATTAGCTGGGTGTGGTGGCACACACCTGTAGTCCCAGTTATTTGGGAGGCTGAGGCAGAAGAATCTCTTGAAGCCGGGAAGAGGAGTTTACAGTGAATGGAGATCATGCCACTGCACTCCAGCCTGGGTGACAGAGCAAGTCTCTGTCTCAAAACAAAACAAAACAAAAAAACAAAGAAAAGTTTCCACATTGACTTTCTTGAGAAACAAGTCATATAATGTATATTTCACTAACCTAAAAATATTTGGAAATATCTGATTAGTCATACAAATTCCCTTGACTGAGTTTACCATCCTGCCCTTTTGAAAGAAGGCATGCTTTCCCCTGGGTTGGAGGAGACATACGGAGTCTAGTGGACTGTTCAAGTTATCTGTTCTACCACTACCACCATCCAGTAGGTGAATTCCCAGAGTTTGTGGCAACAACTGTTGAGATAAGAACCTCCCCACTGCTGAAGAGGAGAGGCAAGGTATCTCAAGGTTATACATCACCTCTTACAGGCAGAGATTTTAAGGTGTCTTCACAGACCTGTGAGACATGAAAATAAATCTTACGATTTGACTTTAATCAAATCTGCACCACTTTCCTTCCTTTTCAATATTGAAAATGCAGAGATAACATTTTTCTAGAAAACTGTCTCATTTAGAGGCAGAGAGGCCAAATACCTCTACTTGCGCTGAACAGTCCTGGTTTTCCTGAATTCCTGAAGTAAGGAGCTAATAGTTTTCAGTTTGGGAAACTAGTTATAATGTCATCTTTTAAGCCATCTTTTACCTTCCTTTAAGGAAATACATTTATATTTTTTCGACTAAAAAGTTATCCAGGTTTTGTTGAATTAAATACTCTATCTCTGTACATGTTGGTCCTAGTTCAAGTCTTTGGAGCCACAAATAACAAGTATTTTAATGGACAGTCTTCAGATATTTAATGATATCATCATTTTGTCAAGGGTGAACAAAGCTTTTTCTGTAAAAGGCCCCATGGTAAGCATTTTATCTAGGTTTTGTGGGCTATACAGTCTCTGTTATTGCTCAACCTGCCATTGTAGCTGGAAAGCAGCCATGGCCAAAAGATAAACAAATGGGAATGGCTGTGTGCCAACAAAACTTTATTTACAAAAACTGGTGGTGGGCCCATGATTACTAGTTGGCTGATCCTTGCCTTAGAAGAAACGCAGAAGATAGCAAAGTTTCAGATAATTAATAGAATCAACAGACAAACTATTAGAACTATAAGAAATTTTAGCAAGCTTGCCAAATACTGAATCACTTACAAGCATACAGTACTTCCATACATAAGCAACAACAAATTAGATAATGTGATTAAAGATAAGATACAACTGGCCAGGCGTGATAGCTCATGCTTGTAATCCCAGCACTTTAGGAGGCTGAGACTGGCAGATCATTTGAGGTCAGAAGTTCGAGATCAGCCTGGCTAACATGGTGAAAGCCCTTCTCTACTAAAAATACAAAAATTAGCCAGGCATGGTGGTACATGCCTATAATCCTAGCTACTCGGGAGGCTGAGGCAGGAGAACTGCTTGAACCTGGGAGGTAGAGGTTGCAGTGAGCCAGGTTGCCATAGCTGGAATCTGTACTTACTAAATTTAACTACAGAAGGGACATTTACTAACTTCTACAGAGTGAGATTTTTACTAAAAAAAATAATTGCAGGCCAGCCGCGGTGGCTCACACCTGTAATCCCAGCACTTTGGGAGGCCAAGCCGGGTGGATAGGCTGAGGTCAGGAGTTCGAGACCAGCCTGGCCAACATACTGAAACCCTATCTCTACTAAAAATACAAAAAGTTAGCTGGGCGTGGTGATGTGTGCCTGTAATCCTAGCTACTCAGGAGGCTGAGGCAGGAGAATTGCTTGAACCCGGGAGGCAGAGGTTGCGGTGAGCTGCGCCATTGCACTCTAGCCTAGGTAACAAG